>NC_088880.1:30297735-30347138 GCF_032884065.1 Artemia franciscana | reverse complement strand
AAACCTTTGCTAACGCTCTTCTATCAACAGAATCGAACGCTTGCTCATAATCTCTAAAACTGAGGACCAAAGGTGTTTCATAACTTGGGCACTTTTCAATTATAAACCTAAGGATGAAAATTTGGTCGACACATCCTTTATCTTTTCTAAAGCCGCATTGTTCTTCTCTTAAAGTTTTGTCTACAACATCTCTCAGTCTAATTAGTATCATATTACTATGTAATTTGCTACCTACAGAGACCAGGCTAATGCCTCAATAATTATCACACTCACTCTTATCACCTTTCTTATACAGTAGTTTAATTAAGGTCTTCCTAAAATCACTAGGGACTTCCCCCATTTCAAAGGTCATATTCATTACCTTCAGTAGCTTATTTCTAACCTCAGAGCCGCCATATTTAAGAAACTCATTTACCACACTATCAGCACCTGGAGCCTTATTATTTTTTAATCCTTTTAGTACAGTCACTAATTCTTCCTCGCAAAACATATCTCCATTCACATCCAAGGTATCACAAACTTATTTTGGTTAGATATTTAATACAATGCATTACGGACAGCCTGCTTTTCATAATTCTTAGTTGTGGTTTACATAATTTAGTCACTAAAGTATTAATTTTTCATCATATTTTGGTATATTTCATTATGATTAACCTAACTTCACTTCTTGAGTGTGGTCGACAGATCATACAAGTACCCTCGTTGGTATAGATACCGCAAGATTATTCAAATGTTTAGTGAAACTGATTTATTCACATCATAAGTCGAATTACATTATAGTTGAATTTCAGGTTTAATAAGCTGGATTCCAAGTTGAATGAAATCCTGCTTGCTGTTAGTTTATTTTTATCATATTGTACCATTTTGATTTGTATTTGCTGTTTTTTATGTTTAATATAGTATTGTCAGAGGTAATTTTCTTGGTCTTCTTTTTTTTGCGTTTATACACTCCTTTATGAAATTATGTATCTATACGTGTATGTAAGTCTATATATGTGTATATATGTCCGTTGATGTATAAATACGTATATGTATATGTATTTTTTCCTTTATTTTCTTTCTTCCTTTTTTTGTGTTACTCAACTATTTATAGATATTATACAATGGGTTACAAATCAATTAAGTCATTGTTATCATTTTAGAGGAGTTACAATTCAATTCTAGAGAAGTCGAAACATTGACCTTGATTTTCTGTACCCTTTTGACAGACCGTATATAAAAAAAAATAAGCTGCACGAAAAACGTGGCTTGTCCCACTTTTTAGGGCTAAAATGAAAGAAAAATTAAGATTCGTCAGTCACAATATTTTTTTTGTTGTTGGGGGGGGCGGGTATTGGATGTTTTGTCAGATAAACCATGATATTTGGAAAGATCAATAAATAAGGAATCTAATGGTACTACTTTTATTTATGTAAAATGTTTCCTTTAGAAGTGGTCAACCACTTAATTCATGCAAAAATTATATCACCGACCCTCAATTTTCCTCTTTCTACTACTTTGAATTCCTTTTGTGTCTTTCACTTCTGTGCCAGAATACAGTTTTTTTTCCGTTTTACTCCACTGTCATTATTGTGATGAAAGGTAAGATTGTGTTGCAGAAAGAAAGATAAGATTAAGGCAAAAAATGAAAGAAAGATTAATTGATTTGATGATTGATTTATTCCTTATTCAGAAATTGTCAAAAAATACTGTTTTTTGCAATACAGATGGGGCCAAACGGAGAGAGGTAGTCCTTGACTGGGGTCGGAAAACGTAATAAGTGAACATTTAAAGAAGTAAGAATCTGATGGAAGAGAGTAAGGAGAGAAGCCCTGAAAAGAGTGAAGTGGAAGAGGAACGAGCGCGGCTGTATTTTCCTCAGATGGCTTGAAGTTATCATGAATTACTAACAGAAGTAGCAACATGCATTTCTACCAAGTGACGTTAAGCCACTACAGAATGATGAGTATGGGTTAGAAAACTGTGAGGCTAAAGTTTCTGCCCCCCCCCCTAAATCTGAAAAATCGTTAATTTAATTATTTTCTCCATGTTGTTTTATGTGAGTTACTTTATATATAACTCTGATGATCTAGTCCCTCCCCCCCGAACCCAACAAAACCCTTTCATGCATGTCGAATGGGTTAAATGATTTTCTGTTTATGACTATATTTGCATTATAATTACAATGGACCGCCAATTGAGGTGAAAACAGTGATGAATTGTTTTATTGTAATCAAAATTCCAAAACCCAACCCTTTAGGAATTATTCTCGGATTTAGGTCGAACCTCGAAGTCATGGGATGCTAATGTACTCACAAACCTCAAAGACGGTATGATGAAATTCTGTAAAAAGGGCTGGGCATTATTGAAGAGTTCCATTGGCTGCATTTTACGGTTAGCCGGGTTAGTCAGAGAAGCTTTTCGAAGCCAGAAATTAACTCGAGAATGAAAGAGTTAATAAAAACCAGCACCAATTTAAGTTACGTAATCGATTTAATTATCCAAGGGGTTACCAACTTTCACAAATTACACACCATGCGTGGCGAAGGTGTGTCACAATTGGCACAGTATGCTCTTTAGTGGCCCATAGGAGAACATCATAGTAGAAGCCATACATGACGGAACAAGCAGCATTCCAAGATGCAGGAAAGTCTTTGAGGGGAGCAGTTTCCCCTCCAGTAATTTGGGGAAAAAAATTATTATATAGCCCACGCCCTTTAAATATCCAGATAAAGAATCCTCTTGCCTCCTCCCCCAATAAAAATGCTCGATATACGCCCCTGCCAAGATGTAGCCTGCCCCTGGTGCAGAGCATGGGCAATGCCCCCTTTTCCAAAACTTAGTACATGAGCAATTCAGACGACAATCTGACCAAGCCCAGCAAAATTTACGACATTTTTCGGATAAAACTTTACCTAAGTTTACATATACGCTACTTTTTTTGGTAGCAAAAGCAGTCAAGTTTTAAAAAAGTATTCAAAGTAGTGACGTTAATCATGAAATATACTTCATTATACAGGTTTACTAAATCTAGCTGAAAAAAGGGTAAAAAACTACTTCACGCTGATTTACTGAGAATTTGAAAAAGCAAACTAGGAATTTATTTGCAATTCCTCGTTTGTTTTTGACTAATTTTCCGTAAATTAGTGTCGAACGTTGTTATCTTGTTTTTCAATCAGATTTTGAAAAACTGTATTATGGATGAATACATATAAATAATTTAATCTGAGAAAACTTTACAAAACGCAAACAAAAATTTGGTAATATGAATTTTGGTTGCTTTTAACGAGCCAGACATTTTTTTTTTTTTGGGGGGGGGTAAATGGGATACCTCCTCAATATGGTTATTAGTGGGGTCTGGAAACTCGGTATGGGACACTAACACTTTTTTTGAAAGTTTTATTACTGTAATTGACACTTTATAAGATTGAAATAAACGTGTGTTTTCATTTGTAACGCCTAAATTAAACGAGAACTAGAATTCTAGTCCAATCCTTTTTAAGAGTAACACAAGCAACATTTTAGGGTCTTGTTTGAATTATTTTGAATTCGAGCTTTCTTCGAGATTTTCGACACTCATACTGCGATCTGAACTATTTTTGAAAATTACTGAAATAATTCCACAACGATGTGAGTCGATTAAAAATGAAATTAAGGATCATTTTAATGCCAACTTTGGCAAAAATTTCGGAGATGGGGATAGTTGGAGGGGCAACCAGGCCAACGGAATCACTATTAACCCTTTGGTCTTGTTGATTGAATACCTCTATATGGCTCTGATTTCAACAAGTTATGACCTGTCCCCCTTTCTAGTAATATTTGTAAAATTTACAGCCTTTGCACATGTGACCTCTACATTTTAACTGAAATGAATATGTTAGAATGGGATGTGGTGCCATCCTGGAGGCACACGAAGAGCTGGTTGGGTGACATGTTGCCCCCTGATTGGCAAAAAATTCTTAAAACGGGTACGAAAACTTTCATTTGCGATGGAACCAACACTCCAACATGTTGATAAGGTCATTTTTTCTATAGGTTGAGGGCAGAGAAAGAAAAACATTATTTACATAGTATAGTAGCCCCTTGGGTCGTAGTAAAAAAAAAATTAAATTTTGAAACAAATAAAAAAAACATTAAAATTATGAACCTCACTTGGCAAAATATTATCACTTTATATCACATGTCAACATAAAACTAACGTTTTAATCATATCCTTTTTATCATATCCGCCACAACTCCACTCCTTCAGTTCTTTGGAAACACCCAAGTGCTTGACACCTCTTCTCTCATATCCCCCCATATTGACGAAAGTATAACAGTTTAAAATAGGGACGAAACCTTTTTTATTGACAGTGAATAGATATAAAAATTTTTAACTGGATATTTCGAACACATATACAGTGTCCATAATCAGCAGTAAAACTGCTTTTATCTCGTTTCTTACTGTTTTAGAAAGTAGAGTTAAGAGAAAGAGTCAAACTTTAGCGTAAAGAGCGGGGCGTTGAGGAGGAAAAGCCCCTTTCATATACGGAGTAATTTCTGTTCGTTTTAAGTTTTAATGTTGCTCCTTACTTTCGTATAAAAAAACTTGTTTTTTTATTTAATACTAAAACGCATCCTGTCTTTAGTCTTTTATAAATTAGTAAGTTTGTAGTCTCAGCTAAACTTCTAATTTTACAAAAGTATGTAATTTAAATTCAACATACCTAACGGGAGCGCACTTTCGCATTTGTTTCTAAAGAATTTCAATAAATTATGCAAAAGCAATATTTGGTAGTTTTGAATAATAAGTGTCAAATTAATGGCATCTTAAAGTTTGCGTGAAAATGTTATTGAACTTTCAAAACATCATCATCTGTAACTTTGATATTCTTACCACAACTCAACTTTTTTCCGTTTTTTACGCTTGAAACACTGATGCTTAAAACACCACGGAAAACAAATGTGAAATCTGACTGTTTGATTTGGTTCAGTGGAAACTTACACATCCATGTATCTTAAAAATACAAAAAAGCACGATATTTTTTTTTTATAGTGTTTTATGTCAAAGGCCTTCATATGCAATTATGCAATTTTTGGTAGTAGTGGGCATCAAGTTTGAAAAAAAAAACCTAGGTGGAAAATGAACTAAAAACATTTTCAATGTGGCAACACTGACGAAAATTTTGGCTCCAATCACCCTAAGAAGGTGTAACTTCCTTTTGTAGGTTAGTTATTTTGGGTATCAAAAGATTGTTAGGTTTAAATTTCCTACAGACGAAAAAAGTTGTCAAATTTAACTAGCTAGTTTCGTTTATTTGTTTTCCCGGTTCAATGTGGCAACACTGACAAAATTTTTGGTTCGAATCAGCCTAAGAAGGTGTAACTTCTCTTTGTAGGGTTAGTTATTTTGGGTATCAAAAGATTGCTATGTTTAAATTTCTTACGGACGAAAAAAGTTGTCGAATTTAGCCAGTTAGTTTCGTTTATTTGTTTTCCCGGTTCAGAGTAGCAACACTGACGAAAATTTTGGCACCAATCACCCTAAGAAGGTGTAACTTCCCTTTGTAGGTCTAGTTGTTTTGGGGGTCAAAAGATTGTTATGTTTTAATTTCTTACGGAAGAAAAATGTATTCAAATTCAACTAGTAAGTTTTGTTTATTTGTTTTCCCAGTTGAATGTGGCAACACTGGCGAAAATATGGGATTATCCTCTAAAATGTAATAGAATAATGGTTTTAAGACTTGAATAGACCAAACATGGGTCCAGGGGGCAAACGATGTTTTATTGATACTTTAAGGTTTTCACTTCTCAGCATAAAACTCTTAAATCATGATTTGCAGGTCTAAAGCCAAAGGTCAAGTTTTGGTGCGTACGGACTTTAGGTTATTTAATTATTTTATAAGTTTAAATTCTGGTTTATCACAAAAGATAGCAATCATAGCAAAAATCTACTCTAATAACATACATATATAATGCAAAGCATAAATACAAAGCAAAGTAGATAACACAAATATACAATATAAGAGACAATATCAATAAAATGATGATTTGTTATATAATAGATAAACATTATTCATAAATAATACAAAGTGAAGTAAAGTACATATATTCTTGAAAATATTGTAACAATATAAATAATGTAACAAATATAAATATATGCTACTGATAAATCAATAGTATAAAGTATAGAATCCTCCGTAGCATCTAGAAGAACTTCAAAAGTAAACACTGAACGTAAGAATTTCCCCCTCAAAATCAACAGCTATAGGCGTTTACCCCCTCCCCTTCGGAAAATACTCCCAGAAAAACAACCCCCCCGCCGAAAATGTCCTCCTGTGGAAAAGAAGGCTTTCCAAATTTGAGAATTTTCTTTTAGTTTTTTTTTTTTCCGTAGGGGAAAGGAGTTTTGGTACTTGTGTATTATACGCCATTCACTCAAGTTTACGCTGTGTAAAACTCGAGGACAAACTAGTTTCTTGGTTAACGAGAAAGTTAGTTTCTTTGTTACTTTAGAAACAAATTTCGGCTATATATTTTCATATTCAGGGGGGGAGGGTGAAGTACAGCGGTTTTGCATGCAAAATGTACTAGGTACAATTTTTCTGCATATTATGAGGCAAGAATTGTTTTCCGACTTAAAACTTTCCAAATATTTACCATCCCCTCGATATATGCAAATATATAGCCCAAATTATATATTTTCCATCTTTTCCGTCACTTGTCTTTGTCTTCTCTTACGCTAAGCTGAAAGAAACTAACGAAGAAACTGGATTGTTCTCAAGCTTTACACAGCGTAAACTTGAGTGAGTGGCGTATAATGCAAAAGTACCATAATTCCTTCCTCTTACGGAACACAAAAATAACAAAACTCAAATAAAATATTCAAATTTGGAAAGCCTTCTTTTCCACAGGGGGATATTTTCCGGGGGGGGGGGCTATTTTCCGCAGGGGGTTGTTTTCCACGGCGGGGTATTTTTCGCGGAGGGATGTATTTTTCAGGGGAAGGGGATTTTCCGGGGAGTATTTTCCAGAGGGGGATAAACACCGGGGGGGGGGGGGTAAATTCCGGCCACCAAAACAAACATATCAGAAAAAAGATCACTTTCAAGGATTTCTATTAAACAGTTTCAATTGAAAGCACTAAGAATGGAAAAAATAATTATAATAATAAATAAAAAATTAAAATAATAAAAAATTATAATTATAATAATGGAATAAAAATTAAAAAAAAAATATAGAGACTTATTATAGGTTTCATCAGCCTTAAAATATCTGATTTTATCTTTTCCCGTATCTAACTTCCCTTATGTTACTGTTTTTAGAAAAATTATCTTCCATCTTTGCTACGAAGTGCGCATTAAAAACGTACGCATATAACTTAGCATTTAAAGAATCGAATTAATAAGTAAATTGATACTGTTTCAGTTTAACTTTTGAAATGGATCAATAAAATAAATTTGCCCAAATTTTGTTTTTCTTCTTTCTATTGTAGACCAGGAGTTTGTAAATGTTGTTGAAAAAGTGTTTTGAAGTGCTATATCTAATTTAAACTGGATTTATACTATTTGTGCCATCCTTATGAAGCCATCGTCCCCCCAAATTCAAAATTAATTGCTTACCCACGGACTAGCTACACCCCTGTCCTCTGTTATTTGCAGTTATGCTTACCTTTAGTGTCACAAGCTTTCCAGCTGGGGCTTCAATAATCCATACACATTCAATGCCACCGGGATAGGAGCTAGGATAGCCTGGGGATACTAATTCCTGGCCTTGAGGCTGAGCCTTTAATTTTCCACCGCATCGAAGCTGCTCTGTTTTCCACGATGCCCTGTAATAGTCAATAGTTAAGTCGCACTGGAATTGCCATAAAGATGTAAAATGAAGCAAAACAAAAACAAGGGGAAGCATAAACAAAGCATGGGGAAGCAAATAAAACAAAAAAAGGAGAAGCAATTGCATAGAAAACGCAGTGTCTAGCTGCCAATTTGTTGTGGTACGGCAAGAGATGAGCGTTAAGGATACCATTGTCTCAATAAAATAGCCATAAAAAGCTTGATGCTGTTTTCAATTTATAAAAAACATAACAAAAAAAACAAAAAGAATAAAAAACAAAACCAGCAAAAAGATGAAAGAAATCAACTTATCCTGCCCTAAATAGCGACTAAGACCACACTGCCTTTCCATCACAAACATCCATAACAAGAAGAACAATAGGGAATTCTTTTCATAAGACAGTGGAAATCTAATTAAATGAATATTTCGGCCCTATGTCAAAGGGCCGTCCTCAGCAAAACATAAATGTATAGAGGAAAAACTTACTACAACAAATGACTAATAAAACTACAATGAATTTTTTTTAAACAGTAAATATGAATTTAACGCCCTATTTTTAATATGCTCTGCATAACAATTCTTAAAAATATGCTTAAAAATTTCTCACCAAATTTCTGAGAAATATGAAATAATAGAAAACTCCACGATTAGGAGTTTAAATTTCATGTTTATTTAACATCATTATTCATGTTTATTCAACATCTTTATGCAACATCATTCGTCATGAGTTAGCATTGCACGTCAGACGGGAAGATACCTTAACGATAGGTGAGCCGTCTCCTTAGTTTCTGCGATTATCCTACGATCTACGATCATTTTTTACTCGCAGCCTTTTGCTAGTTGTGATAAGCTAAGCTAAGCCTTTTTGCTAGCTAAGCCAGCTTCACTACTTAAAAGATATATTCTTAAATAACAAGCAACAAAAACTAATTTTGGAAGATTTTCATAAAATTTTCGAGAAACCCACACAAATGGAAAAATTCCCGTACTTATCGGTTATATAATAAAAACTATACAATTTCGATCGCGTATCATGCGAACATGACACAAGAAACTGGTCAAGAAACTTCTTTATACGACAAAATTAGCTTTGGTTTGGTTGCAAATAAGTTGTAGCTATATTCTATTTAAGCATTTAGTTTGTATTTTGGTTTGGTTTATGCAAACAAATTTGGGCTATATATTTGCACATTAGGGGGGGGGGGGGGGTAAAGCATAGCATATATTAAATACAGCAATGGTTAGTTTTCGTATTTAATATATGCTACGCTTTACCCCCACCCTACCCCCCTAATGTGCAAATATATAGCCCAAATTTGTTTCTAAACTATTATATATTCATCATATTTCGCTTCATTTCATTAGCATTAATTGAACTTCACTTCCCGAGTGTCTATTATACAACCAATAAGTACCAAAATTTCTTTAGTGACATTTATTCTATATCCTTTGTCTTGAGTAAGCATTGCACGCCAGACCAGCGGAAGCCCCAACGACGGATGAGCCCTCTCCTAGATTTCTACGACCTATGATCGTTCTGTACTAACAGCTTTCTACTAGTCACGCAAATTAAATAAAAATCTAATGTTCACTTTTTAGGCTTTGCTTAAAAAAAAGCTCTTAAATAATTTACACATATACTAATGTTGAAAATTTTCATCAAATTTCTGAGACATATACAGAGATGATTATTTTAAGCGCATGTTTATCACTATCCTTTGTCTTGACTTAGCGTTGCGGGCTAGACCAGGAGAAACCGCAATGACGGATCGAAACCAAATATATTTTACATTCTTCACTGCTCAGGGGCTTAAGTTTTAGTAACTTGGTCTATAGATATACAAAATGGTAAAAGGTAAACGTCCTATAAAAACTACAAACAGGTGATTGGTTTGGCTATGGGGGCATCCCTATCTCCTTTGTTGGCAAATCTTTTCATGGACTCTATTGAAACCTCCGCTATACACAGTTTTAGGCTCTCCCCTTGTTTCTGGGGCGGTTTCATGGACGACATGGTTTGCATTTGGAAACATGGTTTTAGAGTCCTTAGACCTTTCCCATAAACATTCAAATAGTTTAGATAAAAATATAAAATTTAAAGTAGAGTTTGAAGAAAATGACAAACTAGATTTTCTTGATATCTCATTAATTTAAAATGATTTCCATTTACTGTTCTCAATATATAGAAAGCTTACACACATAGATAGGTGTTTGAATTTTCATTCGTGCCAGCCTATTTCGGCCAAACGATGGGTTAAACATAACAAATAGACACATTAAACATAACAATAGGGTTATTGGAGTTTCGCAGTATTCACAATTAAATGCGTCTAAAACTTTAATTTCTTTGCCTTATGTACCTATTTTCGGGGAGATGCTTAAACGAATTTTGCGTAAACACAACATTGATACATGTTTCCAACCGGTGAGACCAATTGCCAGTTTCCTTAATTCCAGGAAGGATTTAAACCAAGGAAATCTAGTTAGTGGAGTGTAGAAAATTCCTTATTCTTGTGGAAACTTTTATATTGGTAGAACTCACCAACAATTCCTAGAAAGATTTATTGAGCATCGCAATTCACTAGAAAAAACCATACAATTAAGAAATCCTCCTGAAACTTTTGTTTCGGCTCTGGCTGAACATACGTTCTTTCATCTTGAACATTTTGTGCAATTTGATGAGACCAGGGCTATTTCTAATGATAGGGATTTTTCTCAGTGTTATCAATTAAAAACATATGTTTGCTAATCTTTCAATAAATAGGGACAAGGGAAATGTAAATGTTAACCCAATTTATCATTGTCTTTTGAAAAATGAGTCAATAGTCAATAAGAGAGTTAAGATTTTACATGATCATCAGGGACTAGATTACCTTCTGGACCAAAAAGACTTGCTTCAGAAACAGCTAACTAGAGGATTATTTTGCAAGAGAATAATTAATTTAATTTTAATTTTTATAATTTTTTCCTCAGCGACTTTCATGTTCTCATTGAAGTAGCTCTAATAGCTTCTTTTCCCTACGTGGATCAGTTGCGATAACTGTATGTATTAATATTGGTGGTGGTTTTATTTGTTTTTAGTTTAGTCTTTTTTTTTTTTTTATCTTTGTTTCTCTTCTTTGCGCTCTTTGTTTCTCTGCATGCAGACGAAATATCCGCGTTGTTTTAGTCTTTTATCTTTTCTCTCTACTGGCCTCGTTTGTTGTCTTTACATTGAGTTTTACCTCTCTTTGCTGTTTTTTAAAAAAATTAACAAGCAAATATTGAACGGCTGGCTAGGAGATAATAATTGGGACTATATTCGATTCTGATCCCTTGAAAGACCACAATTATCCTCCTCTCGCTACCATCCCAAGCAAAAATAACTATTTTGTTGATTTGCTTAAATTGAGGCTTGATATAATGCATGCACGTAACCAAAACTCTAAAAAGCTGAATTTTGACAATAATTCTGATAATTTGACAATTATTGAATTATTGTCAATAATTGACAAGATTAAAATAATTGACAATAATTGAATAATTGACAATAACTGAATAATTTGACAATAATTGTATAGTTCTATAAATCCAGTTTCTAAGGTGATTCCGAATGCATAAAATTTACTAGAATCAGATTACCCAGAGTAAGCTACGAGCCTTAATAAAAATACGCAGTTTAAGAAAAAAGGGGGGAAGGAGCACGTTTTGGCCCCCATAAAAATTTAAGCTTTCTATTCAGCATGATTGAGGAGCCAGCCCTCCTCAAATAGGAACAATGTTTAATCACTTCTAGTTTTAATGCTGCTCTTTACTTTCATCTGAAAAACTTCTTTTTATGTTTCATCACAAGTCAGAAATATTATTGTACATTATAGTAGCTTCTTCAAAAAAAATGGAACAGTTTAATAGATCGAACCTAAATTAATTGAAATAATTTACCTAAATCCTGTTTTTTCTATTGATGCATCAGTTCTGAATCTGACAATCATAAAATTTGAGCCTGATACAAAAAATCTGCTGGTAATATTGTCAATTTTTCCGGACAAAACCTCCATGACAGTTGACGATTCCTCTGTTCGTCCTCCTGTGGATATTGTCAGCGTGTCAAAAGTCTTCTCGGTTTCAAATTCGGTAAACTGAAAACGAAAATAACAACAAATCAAACAAAATATATAGAATTATAATGCTATGAATTGTGACCAAAATCAAATAATATAATACGAAGTATATATATATATCTATATATATAAAAATAAGTTGTCTGTGTGTGGATCTGTGGATGGATCAGGTGACGTCATGTTTGTCCGCATATGACGTCTGAATTATTTCACACTAATACAAAATAAGAAAAAAACCAAAAAAGATAAAAACTACAAAAAAAACTAAAAAGAAAAAAAAACTAAAAAAGCTAAAAAACTAAAAAAAACTAAAAAAAGGTAAAAATCTAATAACTAAAAAAAAACTGAAAAAAATAAAAAAAGGCAAAAACTACAAAAAAAATAAAAACTAATAAAAAAACTAAAAAAGCTAAAAAACTAAAAAAACTAAAAAAAACTAAAAAAAGGTAAAAAACTAAAAAAAACTAAAAACTAAAAAATAAAAAAAAATAAAAAAAAGGAAAAAACTGAAAAATAAAAGAGAAAAAGAAAACTTAAAAAATATGAATAAATATATATAAAAATAAGTTGTTTGTGGGTTATGTCTGTCTGTCTGTCTGTCGAGTGACGTCGTGTTTGTCCGCATATGACGTCTGAATTATTTCACACTAATACAAAAGAAGAAAAAAAAACTAAAAAAGGTAAAAACTACAAAAAAAAACTAAAAAGAAAAAAAACTAAAAAAGCTAAAAAACTAAAAAAAACTAAAAAAAGGTAAAAAACTAAAAACTAAAAAAAACTGAAAAAACTAAAAAAAGGCAAAAACTAAAAAAAAAACTAAAAACTAATAAAAAAACTAAAAAAGCTAAAAAACTAAAAAAACTAAAAAAAACTAAAAAAAGGTAAAAAACAAAAAAAAAACTAAAAACTAAAAAAGAAAAAACTAAAAAAAAGGAAAAAACTGAAAAATAAGAGAAAAAGAAAACTAAAAAAATATTAATAAATATAAAAAATATAAATATAAATACGGGACACAGGGAGTATAAATGACGACCAGGATATAAGTAAAAAAAAACTAAAAAAACTAAAAAAAAGGTAAAAACTACAAAAAAACTAAAAACTAATAAAAAAACTAAAAAATCTAAAAATCTAAATAAACTAAAAAAGAAAAAAAAGAAAAAAGGAAAAAAATAAAGGAGAAAAACAAAACTAAAAAACGAATGTATATACAGACCGGGACACCGGGATACAAATGACGACCGGGACACAGGGAATATAAATGACGACCGGGACACAGGGACACAACTACAATGGGGACGCCGGGGGGCACAGGGGGATATAAATGACGACCGGGACACCGGGACACAAGGAATATAAATGACGCCCGGGACACTCAAAGAGAAATCACAGACTGGAACACCGGGACACAAATGACGACCGGGACACAGGGAATATAAATGACGACCGGGACACAGGGACATAACTACAAAGGGGACGCCGGGGTGCACAGGGGGATATATAAATGACGATGGCGACTCAGGGAATGGTCGATTAGCAATCACCATCAACAAAGCTCAAGGGCAATCATTAGAATCATGAGGTATAGATCTGAATACGGATTGTTTTCCCATGGACCATTATATGTTGCATGTTCAAGAGTCGGTAAACCTGAAAATCTATTTATATGCACAGACAATGGGACAGCAAAGAATGTTGTATATTCGCAAGTTTTACGTAGTTAAAAACATATATATATATATATATATATATATATATATATATATATATATATATATATATATATATATATATATATATATATATATATATATATATATATATATATCTATATTCACAGGTGGGACATAGGGACACAACTACAATGGCGCGTAACTAATATGGCGCGTAACGACTTACGCGCGCGGGGGGGCTTGGGGGGGGGCGCGAAGCGCCCCCACCAACTAGGTGTTGGGGTGGCGCGAAGCGCCACCCCAACAGCTAGTATATATATATATATATATATATATATATATATATATATATATATATATATATATATATATATATATATATATATATATATATATATATATATATATATATATATATATATATATATATATATATATATATATATATATATATATATATCAGAAATTATAAAAAATACATAAATAAATAAAACAATAAAATAAGGAATGCAATAAAAAAAACAGCCTTTCGTAGAATTAGAATAGAAGCATTAGATAAACAGTGAATTAACTTGTAAAAATGTTGCACCACATCAACTTTTCATTCTTTTTACTCGTTTTATATCTAATCGTGGCAGCAGGAGCGAATATCCAGCATTGTATTGGGGGGACAAGAGGGATCAACATCCGGGTAGTCAAGGGCCATGGGGCATGAGATATATAATAATTTTTTCTCCACATTATTTGGAGGACAACTGCCCTCCCCCCCAAAAAAAACGCCCCTGGGTGGCAGCAATAGCTACAACCTAGTAAAGGCCATCTTTGAAACGAATAAGGTTTCAAACAAACAAAGTTGTTTGTCTTACCAGAAATGGCATTTCCATATTTATATAGATTTATAATTGCTGGTATTACCTAATTGAAACTATAAATAACATAGTCAGTGTTCAAGAAAACCCTGATCTTGAAAATCTTTTCAATTATAACAGAGGTCGTCATAACTTTAATACTAGAAATGTAGGTAATCCCGTGCATTTAAGAGCAACACTTAACCATCTTCCGTAATTCGGCGCTATTGTCTTCTTGTTTGAAATCTGCTGCCTGATTACATGAAGATCAGGCACGTACGCAGGATTTTTTTTTTTTGGGGGGGGGGCAAAACCTTCGAAACAGCAGATATAAAGTAGCACTTTTTTTATTTAGTAACTAAATAAATGCAAAAAGCACGTATATCGGAAACAAGTTTAGCTTTAATCTGTAGTATTGTAGCGGATAAGGGGAAGAAGACTGAAGCCTCAAAAGTACGTTCTAGGCTCAGGTTATGTTCATAGCGGTTTAGAACCAGTGATTCATCTACTATATCCCACTGAAAGGGAAATTTTAGGGTTAACAGTGTAATATGGGTGCTGTGGGGGGTAGTTCTTCTATTGCGAAAACATTGATTTTAATGAAAAATGATAGTTTCCAAAATTAATCCATTAAAAGCTGTACTTTATCCTGAAAAGGGGGGATAAACGCGCTAATATCAAGGATAATTCTGTGTTGATGTGGAAAGCAGACTCTCTTTACAAAAAAAAAAATAACAGTACAATCACTAATTACTTCAAAGAGGGTAAAAAGTTAGACAGAAAGTGGTTAATAATTGGGCAGTGACTTGACCGTATAATTGCATTCTTTAAAATCCCCCAAAAAGGTTCACACATGTATCTAGATTCTTAATAAATGTCCTACTTTTGCCAGAAATCCCAAGAAACCATGGGGAAATTAAACATTTCACAAAATTTGGGGGGAGGGGGCCGAAGACCACGTGCCAGATGAAGATGTTCCTAGTATTCCTGCTTTTAAGTCTCGGGGAAGTGATTTCTAATTAGCGGGTAATTCTGTGAGCGACCCTCTCTAGGTTGTCGTCGTGTTCATTTGTGAATCACTGGATTCTGGAAGAATTGGCTCATTTTTTCCACAAATGAGGCTGGATATGAGGCTGTACGTCAGTTTTTTAAAGACTGTCGAGGTGGGAGCAGATGAAACGGAACACCTCAGAAGTAGTGAAGCATAGGTGACAGATTTTTGACAATATTTATTTAAATATGAGTGACGCTCCAGTTCGTTTGTTTATCTTTTTTTTCCGTATTTTCTTTTTTTTATTAAATTGGATGTCTTGTGTTTGAGCCAGTGAAAAAGCAGCTATGCTCACGGTAAACATAGCCAGGAAACTAGCAGAGCTTATGTTGCCTTCAGTCCGCTTTATATTGTGATGAGAAATGAACTGTTGAGGATGGGTGCGTTAAGTAATCGCCATTGTATAGTCCCAGTTACCCTTTCAAGCTTCACTGCCTTTAAGGCAGGTGAAATGCGCATACTATCTGTTTCATTAAAGTGGCAATGGTATTACGATAAAAATACCCCCTCCCCCTCTTAACCCATCTTCAGTCCATTCATACCTGAAATTGAGATATTCTAAAAAAAAAAGGGTTGATAGTTTCAAATGTATGAAGCTTTTAGGGCAGCGCCATATTTTTTTTAATGTTGCCACTTTGAAATATGAAAATAAGTAAGTAAAAATGGCTGCTTAAAGTTTACAACGCTTTTCAGTCGTACAAATCAAAAGTTAACCTTCTGTTGGTTCCCAAGTACAACTACACCTTCAGAGGAGAGCTATACCTTCTTAATCCTATTTTCATAAGTTTTAGCTTATTTTCTAGCTTATTTTCTTCATCCGCTTTTTTTTAATTTGGCAACCACTACCACAAAGAAACTGCATAGCTGCACATGAAGGTCAATAAAAAAGGGATTTTTAATTGACTATTAATAGACTATTCTTAGTCAATTGACATTTCAGTCAATTTAATTGACAATTAGATAACTTCAAAGACCACAGTGCCTTTCCATGACGAAAGTATAACAGTTCAAAATAGGGATGAAACCTTTTAATCGACAGTGAACAGATATAAAATTATTTAACTGGATATTTCGAACACATATACAGTGTTCATCATCAGCAGTAAAACTGGCAGTGCTGATGATGAACACTGTATATGTATTCGAAATATCCAGTAAAAAATTTTTTTTATATCTGTTCACTGTCAATTAAAAGATTTCATCCCTATTTTGAACTGTTATACTTTCGTAATAGTCAATTAATTATTATTAATTGACTATTAATTTAATTGACCCAATTTTTACTATTAATATTTATGGTTATGAAAGGTTCCGCTTCACCAGTTCAAAAAAAAAAAACGGATTTAATTTTCACTTTCCTTGGTATTACAATAAATGTGTTTCCGTCTTTATCTAAACAAAATATTGAATGGGTTACCAATAATTATCTCAAATCAGAATGATGAAATTTGGGTAAATGTTTAGTTTCGTTCCAAGTGCTCTAAAGTGCGCGTTACTGCATATAGCAAGATTCTGATGATCGCATATTGTTTATTTATCATTATTAGAGGAGTGCATCCATTTTTAGCTGGCCCTCCTCCTCCATGGGGCATACAAAAAATGCGTAAAGTGAGCTTGCTTACAGGTAACATTACCTATAGTGCGAAGCTTATTAGTCTTATGAGCCCCGCGGGGCGAGCTCTGTATTCTATATTTATTTAATAAACCACATTTAAGGGTTTTTGAGTTTAATCACTCTTTGTTGAATAAATACAGAATACAGACCTCACCCCGCTGCCCGCAGGGCTCATAGGCTAATACGCTTCGCTCTATAGGTAATGTTACCTGTAAGCATGCCAACTTTACGCACTTTTAGTCTCGTTGGAGGGGAATTTTAGAAAGCTAAAAAATGGATGCGCTTCTCTAATAATAACAAAGAAACAACACGTGATCATCAGAATCTTGCTATATGCAGTAATCCGCACTTCAGAGCACTTGGAACGAAACTAAACATTTACCGAAATTTCTTTCTCAAATGATTTTATACCACTCACTTATCAACATCTCAGAAACAAGAGAGTGAACAGCGCCAGCAACGCCACTAAACATGAGCCAATTTAGAAAACTGAGCCAAATTTAGTCAATTTGCAATCCATTTAGAGATTCTTTTTGTTCTGTAGTTGACAGTGTATACCTGCTGCGCGTTCCTTTGAATTTAAATGGACATATATTTAAAGTTAAATGACAAGATTTGTCAATACAATTGTTTGCAGAAATGAAAGTCAAAGGTTAGTGTGTCAAAACAATCTTAGTCTTAAAAATTTAGCAAGGCTATTTGGTTATTTAAACCAATTTGAAAGCAGCAGGCTGGAAATTAAACACTGCATGGGGTGTAAAGGGAAAATAATATTTTCTAATGAGACCTTGAGGTCATGGAAGTAGAAAGTTTACGCACCTATTAGGTATACGGGAAGAGATGAAATAAAAGAGACTTACTTGTAGGTTTCATTTTTTTATGTATGTCGGACGCGTCAAATTGAGTATAACCATAGAAAAACAGACACACGAGTTGTAAAAGTTCTTTTGGCTATAAACTTTTCGTTGTTTTTACAGGCTTAAAATTTCTCACTGTCAAACCAATCAGGGGAGATTAATCTATATTGTTTTTAGTGGCTAAAAACTTTCATACAGGAGAGCCAATCAGAGGGGATTTAACTTTCCTTCCTTTTATTGGCTTAAACACAGAAGAACCAATAAGTCCATAAAGGAGAGGCTATTTGGCTTTCTTACATACGGTTAAGGAATAACGTGATTTGCTTATGAAAATATGTCAGTGAGAAGCCCCCCCCCCCCGTTCAAGCTATCCCCCAGCCGCGCTGCCAAGTGCAGCTTTCCCAGATTGCCTCCCACTCCTTAGAACGGCTCTGTCCCCAGTATATTCTACAGTGATACTATGGCATTTTATTGCTCATTTAGTGTTTGATGGAAACTTAAAAACAAATAGAAGTTTCGTGAAAAACACTTTCAGGCTTATTCATGCGTTTCCAATTTAAGCTGAAAACAAAGCATTGTCAAAAATTTAGTTGTCATTACTGTGGCCGATTCTGCGCACGCGCTGACTATTTCTTGACATTCTACTAGTCTGCTATATATGCTAATGCATAAAATAATCACTATCACACACAAAGGTCGCGTCTGGTATGAGGAGCCGCTCTCTTTAAGAAATTATATACACCAGATAGCACCTACCAAGTGTGGCAAAACTGTCCCAAGCTTGGTGGAACTGTGCGGTATACGTGGTATTCCAAATTGTACAGCAGGTAGCGGGAGGTCAGTATCCCCTCGATCAGACATTTTTATGCTTCTGATAAGATTGCCCAAAAAACTGTTCTTGGAGGCTCTCAAAGGGGGGATAATAAAGGGAATCAAGGACAAGTAGACCAAAGTGTGGTTGGATATGAAACACCTCGCGGATCTCGTTTGAGAGCCGCCTATCAAACAGTTTTTGGCAATTATCTTGGAATTGCGGATATATTAGGCACAAATTTCGACGTGAGAACAACAAAGTGTATTTTTGATATATAAAAGTTCAAACATTTCGGTAGATTAAGAGACTCACCAATGATTTAGGCCTAAACTCACCATGGACTTTAAACCAATGAAGTACCAAACTTGCCTAATTTTTGAATGTTTACTTTGTCCTTTTAAAGTGTTCAAAATAAGTATTTTGTTATCAAAATAATTATCAAAATTATCAAAATAAGGAATCAGAAAACCTTATAAGAAATCAAAGAAGCTGTAAGTGTGGCGGAGTTGTGCCCCATTTTGTGGAAGAAGTGGCACTCTGAGATACACATGGAGAAGAGTGGGGAGCCCCTGACAAAATATATATTCCAAATGCCTAAATATACCAATAAAAAATATATTTTCATAAGATAAGTAATATAAAAATATTTTTAAACTGGATTGTAGTTTTTTTTATTATTATTACATAAAAAAAATGTCATCTAAGACAGAAAGAATACATGTATCGTACCTGTAAAACGATTTGAGTGCCCACTGGTCCTTCTAGAACCCATTTACAGTCCATCAAAGGTTTGTATTTATTCGGGTAGTTTTGACTTTCAATGGTGTCGCCACTAGAGACGACATAAAAGTGGCATAGTTCTGGACATTGGAGCTCGTCTGATCCATCACCACAATCATCTTGTGCATCACACCTGAACTTGGAGTTGATACAATGGCCATTGGAGCATGAGAATGAACCTACGCAAAAAAACAATTAATTTTATTTTCTAATTGGCACGACTATTATCATTTTAATTATACTTAAGACACTATAAGTTAAGAAGGAACAAGAAAGACTTTCATATAAAAAGTGCTAGTTTTAATTTATTATATCATTTTAGTTATACTTAAGGCACTATAAGTTCAAAGACACCAACTTAGCTTACTGGTGGACGGAGAGTTGAGGGGCAAAGTCTTAAAAGAGGAGGGTTATATTCTTATTTGGAACATGCTGCACCCAATATTGAGGAGCTTCAGAGTTAGATCTCCTCTCCTGCGCCCCTTTGGTTTGGTATCACTGAATCACGTCATATAGGAGTGGCCTCTCATCCTTGTTAAAATGTAATCTAAGTTTTCTTATTGCAAAACATTAAAATAAGGGCGAGGCGCTTTGATTCTTGAATCCAGTCTTTCATGGGAATCAACAGTAAATAATAGGAGACCCTTACGGAGGGTAAACGAAATTCTAAAAAAAACAAAAGCTGGATAACAATATATACATCAAACCGAATTTTTATACTGATCTTTTCCATTTACTATTTTTGAAGCATAAAGCTATGTATCTAAAGGTGCATGAATTATTTTACGAAAAAGGAAAATCTGAAAAGCAGCATATTCATGATGCAAAATACAAGATCAAATTCAGCATTTCTGAGAACCCATGAGTGAACGTTTCAAGCCCTTATATACATAATATGAAACTCCATATTCCGGAGAAAGATGCTCATATTTATTTGGTTGTCGTTGTTCTATTTCTGTTTTTGCTACCAAGGTAAGCGAAGCTGTCAACCTGATCAATCTTTTCCTTACCCAAAGTCGCCTTTTCATCTTCGCTCATCCCTAGCCTTAGTGATTTAGTCTTCTTAACATTAATTTTTAAACCTATTCTTGCTCCCTGAACTCAAAACACTTTTAAGATAGGCAACTGATTTACGATTTTGAACTGATATTTACATAAAATGTATAACGCACAGGCTATATTACCGCGCTATACGGCATTCATACATAATATATTTTATATATATATAGATGATCATTATGGGTAACTTTTTTTTCTATTGCTGTTTGTAGAAATATAGTAGATTGTTCGGATTTTTTTTTCGTCGTTACGGTGACTCAGTAACAACTTAGCAAGGAATATTTTGTTTGTTCTTGTAAAACTAATTTATGCTTGTAACCAATATTAAGATTTTATTTTATTCTTGGCACGCCCTTAGGCCAATTTCCCCTTGGACAAGTTGAAAGACTTTGTTTTTCATGTATTATATATATCTATATATTTTGTTAAGTTTTATTCTTCTTTTTAAACTTAAACTAAAAAAATTAAATACAAAAAAAAAAAAAAAAAAACACAAAATAAAAATAGAATCTTAAAATTGAAAACATCTGAACTAAAAAGGTGTATTGCTTGCAGCGAATACAACTAAATAAGCCTGTCTTCTCTAGGTATTATATAAAAAAAGCTAAGTAAAACTTTAGTACAAATAACTAAACGGGGGTTAAAACTGAACACAAACTGATTATTTATTACCGATAAAAATATGTCCGTAGATTTGGCAGCACCTGATCAAGCATCACAATCTTAGCTTCTTATCCACCTTAACGGGGGTTAGGAAGGATACAGCTTCGCTTCCAAACAGTAAGAGGGGGAGTAGTACCCTCATTTCATGGACTAATTTAAGCTCCTTTTGAATTTTAATATCACTTATCTTTGTTATTGAAAAAAACTCCAAATTTAATAGGGACAAAAAAGAAGATGATGGCTCAGAACTAATCAACCATAGCCACAGCCATGGGGCAATAACATCGCAGACAATCAAATTGTGGTTTTACGCACTAAAACTCTTTTTTTTTGTGAAATGAGAACACCATTATTATTACATTGAAGATGGACGCCGGAAGTCATTACCAAAAGTGATTTTGGTGGATAGGGCCCTATTTAGGTTACACTGTGGATTATTGCGACCTAGATTTAGCAGGAATTGTTTGAGTAAACACTAAAGCCACAATAAAATTTTTCGGTGAACATGATGAGAGACTGAATTGGTGACTAGAATATGTCTGACAATTTGGAAACAGTTAATGATGTTTCACAGTCACGTCTTCACATACATGCTATAGATGGAAGTCAGCGATTTCGGTGGATATGTTCCTATTTAGGTTGCGGGGTGGATTAGTGTGACTCATATTTAGCAGTAATTATTCGAGCCGACGCTAAAGCTATGATGTAATTTTTTGCGAAGCTGATGATGGACTGAAATGTCGATCAAGACTTTGTTTGGATATTCAGGAGCGGCTGATAACGTGTCATGGTCTTAGCTTCTTACAGTCAAGCTGATGATAGATTAAATTGCTGACCAGAATATGTCTAGAGATTTGACAGCAGTTAATAAACTTCCCAGTCATAACTAATTTCATAGCTAAGTCACAGTCATAAGGTTCTCAGGCATAGCTAATATTGGAGAGGGATGCCAGACGTCAAAACCAAAAAGGTTTTTTTTGGATAGGTACCTGTTCAGGCTACGTTTGGTTTAGTGTGACCATTTGTTTGGTTTAGTGTTACAGTTTTGGTTTAGTTTGGTTTAGTGTGACAGTTTGGTTTAGTGTAATCATTCGAGAAGACACTAAAGACACAAGGTCATTTTTTAGTGAAGTTGATCATAAGAGTGAATTAGCGACCAGAATATGTCTGACAATTCAAAAAGCAGGAGCTCGTATTCATGATGGCCGCTGGAAGTAATAACCAAAAGTAATTTTGATGAATATACCCCTATTTAGGCTAAAGTGTGGATTAATGGACCCAAGATTTAGCCACGATTATTAAAACTGACCACAAACTGATTATTTATTACTGATAAAAATATGTCCGTAGATTTGGCAGCGCCTGATCAAGCATCACAATCTTAGCTTCTTACAGTCAAGTTAATGACAGACCGAAATACCAACCCAGAACATGTCTGAAGATTTGGCAGCAGCTAATCAAATTTTACAGTCATAGCTAACTGCATAGATAAGTCATAGTCATATTGAAGATGAATGCCAGAAGTCACAATCAAAATTGGTTTTTGGTGGATGGGCACCTAGTCAGACTTTATTGTTGACTAATATTATCTATATATAGAAATACCAATTTAGTAAACACTAAAACCACAGTACCATTTGCAAGTAAATGTGATAATAGACTGAATTTGTGACCAGAATATTTCAGGAGATCAAGTAGTAGCTAATAAAGCTTCACAGTTATAGTTTCTCACAGTCAAGCTGATGATAGACTTTAAGTCTAACCAGAATACTTCAGGAGATTTGGAAACAGCTAATCAAGATTCGCAGTCATACCTTCTTACAGTCAATCTGATGATAGACTGAAATGCCAACGAGGATATTTGAGGAAATTTGGCAGCAGCTAATCAAGCTTCACAGTCATAGATTCTCATTCGTCACTCGAACCCTGTTTGACCCTCAAACAAAATAAATTGCTGAGCTCAGCTCAGAGATGGATCTTTTTAATGGAAAACGAGCTTGAAAAATCACATGAATTTTAAAGTTGTAAGAAAATATTCTACTAAACAAGATATGGACATGGAAGTGTAACGTATAGTACAGCATGTTTGAGGAAACAACAGCAATAGAGCACAAAACCGGATATTTTAGCAAACATAAAAATAATGAGGACCCTTTCTCTTGCTCGTGATTACTACCTTCGTGAGTTTTCTTAAATACATACAAGTCAAAGCCTAATTTTATAACTTCACATTAAGCTTCAGAAAAGTTGCATCCTTCCAGCCTTTTTTAAGCTGTCAACTTAAATAACAAGATGGAATTTGGAAATACGTTTATTTACGAAGGAGCTTTGGTATGAACTTAGGTAACATCAGTGCCACTAGTGGATTAGTTTAAACTAAGAATAATTTCTTTTACCATCAAGTCCAGTATACCTGAAGTAAAATTTCACTAGTTTATAAAAACGGGAAAACTTTGTCAGGCTCCTTACTCACACATCTTTTCAGCCAAAAAAAGCTTACAGCCCATTAGGAAATATAACTCCTTCAGAGATATCTTTTTGAAATTGCAGCACAATGTTCACATTTACCAACGTCATATCTACCAAATAACGCGTATATTTACCAATATCTTTCATGATAACTAATTGTTCTTTTACTTAGAAGTCCAGCAAGGACAGAGTCATTGCCGAAAAAATAAATCGGGGGGGGGGATGGCAAATCTAAGAGAATGGTGATTTTTTTCGATTTGGAAATATCAAAATAAATCAACCAATCGTTTTGTTTATCTTGAAACCCTTTCGGCCGTAGAAGCTTGGCCCATTGTGGGCCACACAATACAATGATGAAACACCAAAACAAAATATAGATAATACGATAAATCACACAAGGAATGCACATAAAAGAATAAGAAGAACATGCACTAGAATACAATAAAAAAATACACTTAAAAAACAGATAGTAATGATAATGATAATTAAGAATAAAGAAAGTAGAACAAAATCGAAAAGACCAATTTGTATTAGAACACACACAAAAAATATGAAGATTCCTGAAGGTAGTTTTAAGAGAAGAGATGAGATATATCAGTTGGGATAGAATCCCAAAGTGAATTCGACTAAAAAAGTGTGTTTTTTTTTCTCGGACGCTATCGATGAGCTTTTAGGTATGATAAACTTCTGTGAAGAATAACATAACCAAGAGAAGTACCGCAGTACTTGTGATGAAGTACTTGTGATGCGATAAACATAAACAGATAAACAGAGGATGGGATATGATCGTAGAGACCCCTAGTATGCTGAATAAGCCAAAATTAGATTTTATTTAGCAATTATGTGCTCAAAAGATGGTAGTCTTTACGTATGCATAGGTCAGCCGAAGGAAACTTACCTTTTAAGCAGGCAGGTGCTTTGCAAACAAAAGGGAGAAGTGACTGGCAAGAACTTAACTCCCAAGATTGGTCTGGGTCCGTCACGTGGGCTCTGACACATTCCCCTTTGTTTGGGTCAGGTTGGTCGAGCTTCCAGAAACCTGAAAATATTGAATTACAAGTTTTGTCCTGAGTCGACGACCCCAAGTCGCACTATAAATTGCCTTCTACCAAGCTAAAATATAAAATTATTTTGACAAAAATACAATTTTTTGGTTAAAAACTCATCTTTACCCTGAAACCCAAGTTTAATTGAATATTTCACAGAAAATCAACTATTAAATTACTAACTCCATTGCTTCTAACAGCCCAATGCTACACCAGGTCACCTAACCGCAACACAGCTGCACCTAGTCTTCCTCTACCCCTATCTATTCAAAGCTTCACTTTTTACCTTGTTATCGTGAGGTACTAATTTTGTCTTTAAGTCCTTCTTAATGACTTCTGCACATCCATCCTGGAACGACCCATATTTCATTTGGTCTCAGATAGATTTCCAAATGGCATAATCATTGGCCATCTGTCATCTTTAATCTTTAGAACATAATCTAGTCACCTTGGCCTTTCTTTTATTACAGCCCTAGAAAGTGGAATAAAACCTAATTTTTGTATGGATTTTCATTTGGTTAATTTAAAACAAAAACTTTTTCCACAAAACAAGTTTTTCAAAGAAAAGTAAAGAGCTTCCTTAAGCCAAAAAGGATCAGAAATAGAGTCAATTAACCTTCCAAGCGTAAAACTACCACAAATCACTATCAAACAGTTCGTGGTAACGAACTGTATTAAGGAGCGATCCGGCTCAATAGTAACCAAAACTCTAAAAAATTGAATTTTGATATCAATAGCTACATCAAAAGAATCGCATTTTAATGCTGATTTTAAATATATAAGTTTCATCAAGTTTAGTCTTAGCCATCAAAAGTTACGAGCCTGAGAAAATTTGCCTTATTTAGGAAAATAGGGGGAAACACCCCCTAAAAGTCGTAGGATCTTAACGAAAATGACACCATCAAATTCAGCGTATCAGCGAACCCTATTGTAGAAGTTTCAAGCTCCTATCTACAAAAATGTGGAATTTTGCATTTTTTGCCAGAAGACAAATCACGGGTGCGTGTTTATTTGTTTGTTTTTTTTTGTTTTTTTTTTCCCCAGGGGTCATCGTATCGACCAAGTGGTCCTAGAATGTCGCAACAAGGCTCATTCTAACGGAAATGAAAAGTTCTAGTGCCCTTTTTAAGTGACCAAAAAAATTGGAGGGCATTTAGGCCCCCTCCCACGCTCATTTTTTCCCAAAGTCAACGGATCAAAATTTTGAGATAGCCATTTTGTTTAGCATAGTCGAAAATCATAATAACTATGTTTTTGGGGATGACTTACTCCCCCAAAGTCCCTGGGGGAGGGGTTGCAAGTTACAAACTTCAACCAGTGTTTACATATAATAATGGTTATTGGGAAGTGTACAGACGTTTTCAGGGGGATTTTTTTGGTTTCGGGGGTAGGGTTGAGGGAGGGGGCTATGTGGGAGGATCTTTCCTTGGAGAAATATGCCATGGGGGAAAAAAATTCAATGAAAAGGGCGCAGGACGAATCTGGTCACGTTAGAAAAAAAACGTCAAACTAAGAGCTTAATATACAATGCTGGGTGTTCGGAGCCTCTCTATTATGGAGTATAATTTGAAAATAACACAACTATACGAGCGATAAAACATATATACCACAACCATAACTCAACTAACGAAAGAACTGCTAAGAGATAACACAACTATAAAGCGAAAACAGGTGAAAACTAACGGGAAAATAAACGAACTAAGAGGTGGAAGGGGCCCAAAGAAAAAATATAATCCTTTTTCAATTTTGAGCCTAACTTCCGCAAAGGAGTAATAATGTCAGAAGCCCCGAAATACCGAATTATTTTTTTTCAAACAGTTCGTGGTAAGGGGCGACCCGGCTCAATAGTAAACGAAACTCTAAAAAACGGAATTTTGATGCTAAAAGATACATCAAAAGAATCGAATTTTTACGCTGATTCTAAATATATAAGTTTCAATTAATTTAGTCTTTGTCATCAAAAGTTACGAGCCTGAGAAAATTCGCCCTATTTTGGAAAAAAGGGGGAAACATCCCCTAAAAGTCATAGAATCTTAACGAAAATCACACTATCGCATTCGGTATATCAGAGAACTCTATAGCAAAAATTTCAAGCTCCTATCTAAAAAATGTGGAATTTTGTATTTTTTGCCAGAAGACAAATCACGGGTGCGTGTTTATTTGTTTGTTTGTTTTTTTTGTTTTTTTTCCAGGGGTCATCTTATCGACCAAGTGGTCCTAGAATGTCGCGAGAGGGCTCATTCTAACGGAAACGAAAAGTTCTAGTGCCCTTTTTAAGTGACCAAAAAATTGGAGGGCAAATAGGCCCCCTCCCATGCTCATTTTTTCCAAAAGTCAACAGATTAAAATTTTAAGATAGCCATTTTGTTCAGCATAGTCGAAAACCATAATAACTATGTCTTTGGGAATGACTTACTCCCCCACAATCCCTGAGGGAGGGGCTGCAAGTTACAAACTTTGACCAGTGTTTACATATAGTAATGGTTATTGGGAAGTGTACAGACGTTTTCATGGGGATTTTTTGGTTTGGGGGGTGGGGTTGATGGGAGAGGGCTTTGTGGGAGGATCTTTCCTTTGAGGAATTTGTCATGGGGGAAGAAAAATTCAATGAAAAGGTCGCAGGATTTTCTAGCATTACTATAAAAAAAAACAATGAAAAAATAAACATGAAAACGTTTTTTCAAATGAAAGTAAGGAATAGCATTGAAATTTAAAACGAACAGAGATTATTACGCATATGAGGGGTTCTAAAAATACTTTAGCATAAAGAGCGAGGTATTTAGGAGGAGATAAATACCTCGCTCTTTATGCTAAAATATTTTTAGTGATTTCAACTATTGATTCTACAGCCTTTTTGATTCAGGGGGTCATTCTTAAAGAATTGGGACAAAACTTACGATTTAGTGTAAAGAGCGAGGTATTAACGAGGGTACAAACCCCCTCGTACACATAATAAAAATATAAGAATATAAAAGTTTGTTACGTAAGTTAATTCTTAAGTTATGTATATTTTTTACTAATGAAAACGTTCGTTGAATATTAAAAGTTCTAGTAGCCTTTTTAAGTAACCGAAAAATTGGAGGGCAGCTAAGCCTCCTTCCCCACCCCTTATTTCTCAAAATCGTCTGATCAAAACTAAGAGAAAGCCATTTAGCCAAAAAAAAATTAATATACTAATTTCATCTCAATAATTTATGTGAGGAGAGCCAAAATCAAACATGCATTAATTCAAAAACGTTCAGAAATTAAATAAAAAAAACTAGTTTTTTTAACTGAAAGTAAGGAGCGACATTAAAACTTAAAACGAACAGAAATTACTCCGTATATGAAATGGGTTGTCCCCTCCGCAGTCCCACGCTCTTTACGCTAAAGTTTTTAATTTTTTTAAAAAGTAGAATTGTGGCAAAGAGTCAAACTTTAGCGTAAAGAGCGAGGGACTGCGGAGGGGACAACCCATTTCATATACGGAGTAATTTCTGTTCGTTTTAAGTTTTAATGTCGCTCCTTACTTTCAGTTAAAAAACTAGTTTTTTTTATTTAATCAATAAGTAAATGAAACTCAAAACGAACAGAAATTACATAAGTCGGGGTGATAATCTCCATGCCTTGTTTTGTTTTCAGCAAAGCGCAAATTATATCCTGGGGTTGAGAAGACATGGGGGTTATCAGCCCCACTAATGTTAATTTTGCTCGTTTTGAGTTATGCTGTAAGTTACGCAACTTGCCTATATTGTTCACATATATTATTCGTTGTTGAGGAATACGCGAAAAATTTCCGGGAAAATTTTCCAAAGGGAGGATTTTGTGTGGGGAGGAAAGTTTCTAGGGGAAATGTTACACGGGGGAGGAAAGGGAATTTCATTCACTGGCATGGCTTGTGAAATAGTCCAAAATTTAATATAAAAAAAATGTACCTGTGTATTATACGCCACTTAAGTGCTTCATTTAATTAGAACTTGTTTCTTTGACGCTCAATCGTAATAAATGGCAGTAACAAATGGCATTCTACGGTGAGCGAACAACATATTGGCTCTCAAACCGGTTTCTTTCAGGTATGCCCTTTTTCTACATATTCAGCGAGGCCTTTTATTGAAAGAGCACTAAGTCATGTGTTGTCATTTATGAAATTTTCAAAACCGGTTCTTTAAGTTCTACTTGTATGAAGCACGGAGTGGCGTATGATAACATACGCCACTTCTCAATAACATACGTTCAACGAATAACATACAATGTTATTCAACGAATAACATACAATGTTATTCAACGAATAACATATTCGTTGAACGTATACGCAATACGTTCGTATTGCGTATACGCAACACGTTCGTTGAACGTATACGCAATACGAACGAATAACATATTCGTTGAACGTCTACGCAATTCGTTGAACGTATAAAAAATGAACGAATTGCGTAGCTTACAACCTTTGTCACGAGGACTGAGGAAAGTTGACGCCCTAAAAGACATAATTACTGGACCTTTCAACAAGGCTAAACAAAATAAATCTCTTAAATTTTCGATCGAATACGTTTTGGTAATGATGGGCTTGGGGGGGGGGGTTGGCTGATTGGCCTTCATTCGTTTTTTAATCTTTAAAAGGGCAGTAAAATTTCGGACTTCCAATCAAATGAGCTCTATTTGATCCAAAATTCATCCGATTATCCATTCCATAAAACCTTAGATGCCCCGGGGCACAACTTACAACCATTGTCTATGGGCTCAGGGGGATTGTGTCCACCATTTGCATCCACCTGCTAAAGTTTGACTCTTTGTCACAGTTCCACTTTTTAAAACAATAAAAAACTTTAGCGTAAAGAGTGGGACGTTGAGGAGGGGACAGCCCCTTTCATATACGGAATAATTTCTGTTCGTTTTAAGTTTTAGTGTCGCTCCTTGCTTTCAGTTGAGAATTTTTTTTTTATTCAATTATAGAAGGTATGCTACTAATCTGGTGACTGAGTATAGGAGTGGTGGACAAATTGAATTTTTAATTAAACATTTGGGCCAGCCGGTATGGAATTCACTCCCTGATTGTGTTAAGGTGGCTGAACACTAACTTTTTTGTAACATATTTTTTTATATTATTAATTATAGTTGAAATAAAATTAAGTTGTTGTTTAAGTTAAGTTTATTCATTGTTTAGTAATTTTTGTTTAATCGGCTGCCATCACAAGCCCTCCAGAGCTTTCTTGCAGCTGGTCGTATTTTTGTTGTTGAATATTTTTATAGTAATTATTCACAAAAAAATAAAATAAAAATAATTAAACACGTTGAACAAAATGGGTATATAAAAATCTTAGTTGGATGTGTTTGGAGGAATGGTGGGCATAGTAGGGGGGTTAGTTCCCCTTCAATCATTTTCGACTATTAAAAAGGGTACTATCCGCTTCAATTTCCAACTGAATGAGCCCTTTTGAAGTTTCTACGACAACCCCTTCGATACGAAGTGCCCTGGTCTAATAAACAAAAAAATAATACGTTGTGACCACATCTATCTTTACTTAGGCAGCGCTATTGCGGTGCCTATGATAACAGTCACCCAAACGAGTCCCCAAAACGGTCCTTTGACAATTCTTTTGAAAAATATAATCAGATCTTCCTCAACTTTTCGAAGTGCCCACGTTACAAGGGCATTCCAGCCCACAGTCATTGCCATGACTCCTAATATTCTAATCTTAGTTCCTAAAATTATCTTAGCCAATGGACGATAGCTAAAATAAATAAAAAAAAATTAGCCAATGGACAAATCAGCTGTTTTTTATTTACAAAACTCACTTTTTTTAACTTGTTTTCCTGCAAAAGCAAGGTGGAAACAAGACTGAAGAGGTATGCACCACAGAAAGTCCAACGACAGAAAATAGGCAATTTTATTGCAATTTCGGCAATTTTATTGACCGTACCCATATGATGATCACACTGAAGCCTATAAATCAATTATTGACATTTCTCGTTGGAAGATGTTCTTGTCATTTTTAGTGCTTGATTGGAAATATTTATTTACTCGACATCGTTAGTTTGTAGAATCCAATAAAAACCAGATAACAGAGAAATGAGATAGATGGAAATATCAAGGAAAGTAAATAACTTAAGACTAGATTTAAAAGACGAAGCTAGATTGCCAAAATTGGGTATATAATAATGGACAGATTCGAAACCCAATAAATTACTTCACTTAAAAGCTGGGTACTAATTCTTGCATTGGCAAGGAAAGTTCCTTAGTGTTTAAGTAGGCAGGTACAGGGAGGAGGGTTCTTCATTGCAGTATCTGCCCCTCAAAATGTAAAGTTTCATATTTTTTGTTTAGTTTCTTATATTTCCAAACAACATCTATCTCATAACAGAGAAATGAGATAGATGGAAATATCAAGTAAAGTAAATAACTTAAGACTAGATTTAAAAGACGCAGCTAGATTGCCAAAATTGGGTATATAATAATGGACAGATTTGAAACCCAATAAATTACTTCACTTAAAAGCTGGGTACTAATTCTTGCATTGGCCAGGAAAGTTCCTTAGTGTTTAAGTAGGCAGGTACAGGGGGGAGAGTTCTTCATTGCAGTATCTGCCCCTCAAAATGTAAAGTTTCTTATTTTTTGTTTAGCTTCTTATATTTCCGGCGTAATTTCCCAATGTTTGGTTGTTTTTTTTCCCGAAGTTGTAATCAATTTCGAATTGTTGTACCCCCCCCCACCACAAAAATAAACTAATATGTTTTCATCTCCATGACCGTATAAAAAAGTGCTAAAACGCAAACAAAAGCAGGGGTGTCTCCCTATGATGTATACGCTCATCATGGGCACATAGATGGTTTGGTAGTTTCAGGGTATTTGTGCATATTATTGCAGTATTTTCGTGCAATAAGCTGGCTGTAAATCAAACATAATTTGAACCATTATTATTGTACATGGTAAAGGGGCATTGTATTGTAGGTAACGAGAGGTCACCTCTCTCTCGGAAGTCATGTCCACCAGATGGCACGTCGCAGAACCGTGCTGATCGTTTTGGGGACTCTGCCAAGCGTGGCACAACTGTGATAAGCGTGGCGAAACTGTAAAGTACACTTGGTGCTCTGATATGTACACCAGGTGGCGGGAAGTCAGCGCGCCCTCGGAAGGTAAGAGGTTTCAGCTTGATGGTCTTGAATAGTATAGTCTCAAAAAAACGTACCGCCCAAAGAAAATACTAAAATGAACAAAATCCTGGACGATCGACCTTATGGCATACTGGAAGACCTCCATTATTACTAAATTCCCCTAGGATTGGGACCCCTTCCATCTAGGCTATTGAACAAAGCTATACCTGATTCTGGTGGGAAAGGTGGTATCAATCACCTACAGAAATGATTTCTGGTTTCCCTTGGATCTTGTGGTTTAAATTCTAAGTGTGATTATTAATTTATTATTAACTAGAACTGGTTTTTGTGATGCAACCTAGGTCAGCGTTTTAGAGATTTTTGGTCAATCATGTCGCTGGAAAAAATCTGGAAGTTAAACAAATCGTAACCCATTTGTCATAATTATTAATTAACAACCCAAATTAGTTTCTCATTTTGTTCAATGCCTGCAAAATTTCTTTTTTGGCAACATTTTGTTTTCTGGTTAATTGGCAATGCAACTGCCCCCTTGAAAACAAAATACGCGTTTCAAGACACCAAAGCTTCGCAAAGCGTATATTTCCCTCAGGCTACTAAAGCTACGCCTTATTTTGGATCTTGTTTCAATGAAGGGTGGCTTTTCAGTCAAGTGGTAAGGTTATCTGATTCCCTGACAACTATAATATTTAAAAGAAGAAAAATAAACATTGAAGAACAATAAACAAAAAGAAAAATGAAATGGTTTTTATTCATTAGAGAGATAAATTGTTAAAGTCAGCAAATGACGATTTGTTTTTGTTTAAGCGATTGGATGTAATGGATATTAACCACAAATCCTCGACTTAAACCGATTTCTCTTTATTCTTTTTGATCTAATGTTGTTTTCATTTAACTTTTTTTTTTATTAATTTGATCCTTGATTTTATTTGAATAATGAATCTGTCCAAATGAATTGTTGTTATTACTTCTTTTTCATTGATTTCCTTGCTTGAGTGATGTTTTGAAGGTTTAGCAACAAAATAACAGCTTCCAAACAAACTGTCAGAGTTATCAGACCGAAGAATAACTGTTAAAACAACATCAACTTCTTTAAGCATCAATAAGAGCTAATATAAGAAATAAACATGATGCATGGGACATTTTTAGAAGTTATGGTTTCTGCAAGACTAGTTTCATCTACATTAACAATGTTTTCTAATTTTATTTATTGTAAATAAAAAATTGCATTAAAATCTATGGCAACCCTTTCAACTATTTGACATAGTTGTATTTTTTTTTTTTTACCTTGACATTTTTCACACCAAAAGGTATAAAACATTTTTTGTTGTGGCGTATTTATATATTAGTGTTTGTTTTGTGTATATAGAATTATGTTTGTGTATTATGAGTGTTTATGTGTTATGTTTTATGATTGATATTAGTGTTATCCACTAATGAGCTGTCATAAGCTATTTATTATATATTTATGACTCATTATGAGTATCATCAGCTACTTATTGTCGTCCTTTTCGTTAGAAATGTAATTTTATACTTTTCAGTTTTCTTTTCATTTATTTCCTATACTCCTCTGTGGATATCCATGTATGTATAGAGAGCATAAATAAATTATTATTATTATTATTATATAGTGTGTTTTGTATTTATATGACTCTTGCTGAAATTGATTTGAAATATGTTAGACCTTAACTTTTTAACATTAAATTCGTATGTTTTCTATTCTAGGTTCCAGTGTTTGCTGGGTTGGTTGTTAGGGTAATCATAATTCCCGTTCTTGGTTTCTTGCCCAGCAAAACTAGAACCCTCCACGTAGCTCTAATGAAAAAAGTGTTTAGTGGCGTTAAGATTTAGTTAAGTTTTTTTCTTCTTTTTTTCTGTGGTAGATTTCACGGTGCCAGGTATGCAAACAAACTTTCTCTTTTTGTGGGTACATCTATTTATTAGTATATATTTTGTGTATATGTATGCTATTGTGTGTAACATATAGCTCTTACTGGAAAATGAAAAAAGCGATACCTCTCTTCTTTAGTAATGTTAGACCTTATTTTGAATTGAAATTAAATAAAAAAACTAGTTTTTTTAACTGAAAGTAAGGAGCGACATTAAAACTTAAAACGAACAGAAATTACTCTGTATATGAAATGGGTTGTCCCCTCCGCAGTCCCTCGCTCTTTACGCTAAAGTTTGACTCTTTGCCACAATTCTACTTTTTAAAACAATTAAAAACTTTAGCGTAAAGAGCGTGGGACTGCGGAGGGGACAACCCATTTCATATACAGAGTAATTTCTGTTCGTTTTAAGTTTTAATGTCGCTCCTTACTTTCAGTTAAAAAAACTAGTTTTTTTATTTAATTTCTGAACGTTTTTGAATTAATGCATGTTTGATTTTGGCTCTCCGCACATAAATTATTGAAATGAAATTAGTATATTAATTTTTTTTTGGCTAAATGGCTTTCTCTTAGTTTTGATCAGACGATTTTGAGAAATAAGGGGTGGGGAAGGAGGCCTAGCTGCCCTCCAATTTTTCGGTTACTTAAAAAGGCTACTAGAACTTTTAATATTCAACGAACGTTTTTATTAGTAAAAAATATACGTAACTTAAGAATTAACTTACGTAACAAACTTTTATATTCTTATATTTTTATTATGTGTACGAGGGGGTTTGTACCCTCGTTAATACCTCGCTCTTTACACTAAATCGTAAGTTTTGTCCCAATTCTTTAAGAATGACCCCTGAATCAAAAAGGCCGTAGAATAAATAGTTGAAATCACTAAAAATATTTTAGCATCAAGAGCGAGGTATCTATCTCCTCCTAAATATCTCGCTCTTTATGCTAAAGTATTTTTAGAACCCCTCATATGCGTAATAATCTCTGTTCGTTTTAAATTTCAATGCTATTCCTTACTTTCATTTGAAAAAACGTTTTCATGTTTATTTTTTCATTGTTTTTTTTTATAGTAATGCTAGAAAATCCTGCGCCCTTTTCATTGAATTTTTCTTCCCCCGTGACATATTCCTCAAAGGAAAGATCCTCCCACAAAGCCCTCTCCCATCAACCCCACCCCCCAAACCAAAAAATCCCCATGAAAACGTCTGTACACTTCCCAATAACCATTACTATATGTAAACACTGGTCAAAGTTTGTAACTTGCAGCCCCTCCCTCAGGGATTGTGGGGGAGTAAGTCATTCCCAAAGACATAGTTATTATGGTTTTCGACTATGTTGAACAAAATGGCTATCTTAAAATTTTAATCTGTTGACTTTTGGAAAAACATGAGCATGGGAGGGGGCCTATTTGCCCTCCAATTTTATGGTCACTTAAAAAGGGCACTAGAACTTTTCATTTCCGTTAGAATGAGCCCTCTCGCGACATCCTAGGACCACTTGGTCGATAAGATGACCCCTGGGAAAAAAACAAAAAAAAAACAAACAAATAAATAAACAAACCCGTGATTTGTCTTCTGGCAAAAAATACAAAATTCCACATTTTTTAGATAGGAGCTTGAAATTTTTGCTATAGAGTTCTCTGATATACCGAATGCGATAGTGTGATTTTCGTTAAGATTCTGTGACTTTTAATGGATGTTTCCCCCTTTTTTCCAAAATAGGGCAAATTTTCTCAGGCTCGTAACTTTTGATGACAAAGACTAAATTAATTGAAACTTAATATTTAGAATCAGCGTAAAAATTCGAATCTTTTGATGTATCTTTTAGCATCAAAATTCAGTTTTTTAGAGTTTCGTTTACTATTGAGCCGGGTCGCCCCTTACTACAGTTCCCTTACCACGAAGTGTTTGAAAAGAAAATAATTCGGTATTTTGGGGCTTCTGACATTATTACTCCTTTGCGGAAGTTAGGCTCAAAATTGAAAAAGGATTATATTTTTTCTCTGGGCCCCTTCCACCTCTTAGTTCGTTTATTTTCCCGTTAGTTTTCACCTGTTTTCGCTTTATAGTTGTGTTATCTCTTAGCAGTTCTTTCGTTAGTTGAGTTATGGTTGTGGTATATATGTTTTATCGCTCGTATAGTTGTGTTATTTTCAAATTATACTCCATAATAGAGAGGCTCCGAACACCCAGCATTGTATATTAAGCTCTTAATTTGACATTTTTTTCTAACGTGACCAGATTCGTCCTGCGCCCTTTTCATTGAATTTTTTTCCCCCATGGCATATTTCTCCAAGGATAGATCCTCCCACATAGCCCCCTCCCTCAACCCTACCCCCAAAACCAAAAAAAATCCCCCTGAAAACGTCTGTACACTTTCCAATAACCATTATTATATGTAAACACTGATTGAAGTTTGTAACTTGCAACCCCTCCCCCAGGGGCTGTGGGGGAGCAAGTCATCCCCAAAAACATAGTTATTATGATTTTCGACTATGCTAAACAAAATGGCTATCTCAAAATTTTGATCCGTTGACTTTGGGAAAAAAATGAGCGTGGGAGGGGGCCTAGATGCCCTCCAATTTTTTTGGTCACTTAAAAAGGGCACTAGAACTTTTCATTTCCGTTAGAATGAGCCCTCTTGCGACATTCTAGGACCACTTGGTCGATACGATGACCCCTGGGGAAAAAAAAAAAAAAAAAAAAAAAAAAAAAAAACAAACAAATAAACACGCACCCGTGATTTGTCTTCGGGCAAAAAATGCAAAATTCCACATTTTTGTAGATAGGAGCTTGAAACTTCTACAGTAGGGTTCTCTGATACGCTGAATCTGATGGTGTCATTTTCGTTAAGATCCTACGACTTTTAGGGGGTGTTTCCCCCTATTTTCCTAAATAAGGCAAATTTTCTCAGGCTCGTAACTTTTGATGGCTAAGACTAAACTTGATGAAACTTATATATTTAAAATCAGCATTAAAATGCGATTCTTTTGATGTAGCTATTGATATCAAAATTCAATTTTTTAGAGTTTTGGTTACTATTGAGCCGGATCGCTCCTTACTACAGTTCGTTACCACGAACTGTTTGATGATTCTGCTGGTAGCACTACCCTATCGCTGTGCTAGCAGTAGTTTTTGGTTCCTATGAAAGCTATTTTAGTACCAAGCCTCCAGCTTTTTTTAATTTTATACCTTATCTTACTCAGGGTGGGTGGGCGGTTGGGGAGTCTATCTCTTGTTGATATAAAAGTTTGATTGGTTCATGCAAAGATTGGTACGTCGCCAGTCTTTTATGGAGGTTTATGCATGAGCCTTCGCTTGGTCACATCAACAGATGGAATAGGCCCCTCCGTGAGATTATTCTAAACGGTTGCACAGCACCACGTTAGATGTATCCCCCTGGAGGTAGTCAGACTGACATATATGTTTATTTTTAAGCCTTGTTGTCTTTAGTCAGCTTAAGGAAAGGATAAAAGGCCTTTGGAGGTTGGATTGAGTACGTGATCAACTAGGTGTATATGTAGGGGTTCGTCATGAGGGCCACAATTAACGTCAGCTTGTACAATGTGATCACAATTTTGAGCTGGTTGTAAGTTGCATCCTTCAAATCAGTATATGTGTCCATTAGAGAAGTTTAACTTCAGAGCGTGTTCACAAGGGAAATTGAAGTTTGGGATGATTTCGCTTTTTTGGCTTCGGTTTGTTGCACCAGATATCTGGCAATGCCGGATATCATGAATAAATTCTTCTTTAAAGACAGCAGTTGATCTTTAGTGGTGATTTTTTTGTTATTTCTTGGGAAAAATGTGATGCGTTTGAAAAACCACGAATATGCCATTAATCTAGGGGCCCTTAGGCTATAACATACATTAGCCTGTCAAGTGTTATGGTCCTCTATTATCTTGCACCCCATCCCTATGGTCTTACTATCTCATTGAAATCCACGCATTCAAAATTTCATAAATTTTTTGTCGTTGCCAAAAAAGGACTTTCAATTATTTTTCAAAGACAAGTTAAACTATAAAAAAAAATCTTTGACCGTTCTTGTAGAGGTAATTTTTTGTTTTTTTCAGTCAGAGTAAGGAGAGGAGAAAGGCTACAAAGTGAAACTTAGAACAAAAGTATTTCAGTAGGGCTAACTCAGACTAAAAATATTTGTTCACTTAAATAAATACATATTTACGTTTGCAAAATAAATTCACACATTCACGAAACAGATATAAGAAATAATTAAGAAATACAAAACTAAATTAGAGACATAACATTATACCTGGACAGAGTATGCCAAAGTGCCCCTCCCTTTAAGAATTAAGAAATATGCCCTAAAACGCATTTTTTTATTTCTTGAAAAAATGGAGGAGAAATGAAATGAAAATAAGCTTATTTTTAGTTTTAATAGCTAAAAGTTGGATTTAGTTGCACATATGAATAGTTGTCTTATTAGTTATAAATATGATTGCCCAAGATTGTCCTTTTCGGCCAACCGTCATGGGCTAAACAGAAAGCAGGTCGTCCGCGGTTGGTTTGGGAGGATGTCATGAAGAAAAATTTAAGGAGAATGGGAACTTCCTGGGAGGGGGTAAAAAGGGAGGCTTTGAACAGATTCAAATGGAGGATGAGCATACGTAGCTGTGTTGGCCTTAGGCGACACTTGGTGCTGCCGTGAGTTGCTAGTAGTTGTAGTAGCATGAGTAGTTAATTTACCTGAGTACTGAGAGGCAAGGCTACCACCGGCTGTTTGTAAGCTGTTGGTGCTTAGGTCATCCAGTGATTCATAGCCTACCCAGAAAGCGTCATCCATTGATCCGGGTCTTAGTTTCTGCGAGGCAACGTGCATCGTATCATTGTTTTGGAAATAGTTATCTGTTGCAACCAAATCTCCTCCATACCTAAGGATAAAGTTAGTTGATTAAATGATGACTATTAAACTTACTTAGGATGGCGACATAGAAATCTTTAAGAGCATTATTCACAACGTGTGTAATTTTCTGTGGTAAGGTGGATTACGTTACGTTAAGTTTTACATTTCACTCTTAAACAAGTCTTTTCGCACTTGGCTATCGCAAAATTCATAAGACTCTTATGATAAAAATCTAAAATCTTCATTATCATCGTAAGCAAGCTATTGAATGTGGAATAGAATAGAAACGAATATTCAACCTCTGATCAAGCGTGAAAGGTCTCCTAGGAAATTTTTTTTAATTTTCTTCTAAAATTCATTAACTGTGTGAAGATTATAATTTTAAAATTGTAAGCAGAGCTCCAGTCTACTTAGCACTGCCTATGTTAGAGTCAAAGTTTGCTCTGTAAGATGACATAGCTTAATGTAACGTCCTTAGTAATGCTAGCGTGAAGGGTTCTGCAACGCGTGAGTGAACCTTCCAGGTGAATACGTGATCCTTACAGTTTTTTTCCATCTTTGTAATATCTACAAGTGTGGAGAATAATTTTTTCAGTTTTGAAAAATATTAGGTAAATATTAGTAAGTGCACAAGCACTCACGTGCTTGTGCCCCTTTTTGGGCCATCCCTCATTCAACCCGTTCTTTCCTTGTACGGTTAACGAAATCATTTCGCAAGGTTTATCGTGTAAATTGAAAAAATTAGGACGAAAAAATAATCAATTTAAAAAAATTTGTTTATGGAAGTAAACAGAAAAGTTGAAATTTAAACAGAAAAAAAATTGCTTTGCAGATCATGCAAGATATACGTAGAGAACTAGCTCAAACAAACTGACTCATGATAATTCCTTATATTTGAAGAATTTTGAAAACTAGTGATTCACTGAAAACTGAGCTTCTTTGAGTCTTTCAGAGGATTATCATTCTATGCTAAAAGTTATCGATGTCATCGCAAGCGAAAGACTGTTGAGGGCCAAATAAATTTGTATTTCATTTTCTGAAGGATGCTTATGGACTTTCTTGTTCCTAAGAGAACATCTTTTTAGCGTCCGTTTTGTGTTTTCAGTAAAGTACTCTTTTTAAAATTTTGGAAATATAGGGAATTTTTCTTTATCGATGCAAATAAAGGTAATGGGTCATAGCATTCATTTGTTTGTTGAAAATAAAGAACTTTGGGTCGACTTTTGCCAAATATTGTCAGGGTTAAATTCTTCTTATTTTGAGTTTTACTAATTTTTCAGGGTTAAACCGGTTATACGTGCAGAAATTTTCTTGGGGAGAGGGCATAAATATGAAATAAATAGGAAAAGGGTAAACTACGGGAAAATGTTTAGGTTTATGACTCTATTGGTACCTAGGTCTAAACAACCCTCTCTTAGCATGGGACACAGGGATCAAATATGGATGAGCAGAGTTTTTTCCGGGTTGAATTTTTTTTCTACACTGGATTTTACGTGGATCGAGTTTTGGCTGAAATAAACATAGCATGCGCTGAATCTTGCATAAGTTGAGCTTCTCTATTGTGAATTTTGGGCTGATTAAAATTTTACTTAGATGAGTTTTGGCGGGTGAAATTTTTTTGTGGTTGAATTTTGCTGAGCTGAGTTAGTCATGAGCTGACTTTTCCCGAGTTTAAAGTCTGCGTGAGTTGAGTGTTTCCGTTTAAAGGATAGGTAGATTATATCATACAGGGTTTTTGTTGGTTTAATTTTTTGATTGGCCTGGCCGTTTGGCTAAATTGAGTTTAAACGGGTATAATGTTGCGTCTTTGATCAGGGGGTTGAATTTTGTGAATTGGGTTTTGCGTGCGTCACCGGAAGAAAAATTCTAGTCAGAATCTTGGCTCAAGCATGAACTCAATGAAACCCGGCCCTGCAATCTTGAGGTGTTTATAATTCATCCAATGCCGCATCCATGGAGGATAGGGGGGTAAGAACCCCCCTCCACAAACTGTTTATCCGACTCGTAAAAACGTAAAAAAATGAACATAAAAATTTTTTATACGTTTTTCTAAAGTTTTTTTGTACCCTCTCCCCGAATAAATCCTTTTGTAACCCCTCCCCCTAAGCCAAAAAAATCCTGGCTATGACCCTAGATCCATCCTATGTTTCCTTTTGCGTAAAATTTGCCATTTTCATGTTTTTTTCCCTGAATCAAATCCCTTCGGATTTGTATTCGAATTAAATTCTTGTGTTTTGGCTTTGCTTTTTTCTTCTTTTTATTTGATGTGTCATCAGTTTGTTTGACCTTGATCAGGGAATCTATCCGAAAAGTTTGAAGACCCTTGATCTAAAGTAATTATTATTATGGCAACTTCCTTGAGAAGAAAAAGGGTAAGCAGGTGATATGAACACCTGCTCCTATTAAACGATCCTATTATGATAAGCGTCGAAAGACTTTTACTGTAAATATCAGGACATTCACAATAAGAATTTGAAATGAAGTTATTACTAAATGACTACGAAGGACATCAAAATAGAAACGTTCTCTCCCCTGGACCCATCTTAGGTCTTTTCGTATATAGAAACCTTTATTTTGGTGTCAGTGGTGTCAGTTGGGTAAGGAAAAGGGAATTTTCTGTCCAAGATTTTTTTTTTGCAACCTCCCTAAACTTGAAAAACACTTCTTTTTCATACTGGTCAGTTTAACGGAACGCACTCAAGAGTTAGGGTGTGAAACATATAACAGAAAACGGCTTTTCTTCCTGGATCCGTTATGATTTGCTTATTATGAGTAAGAAAACTATAATGTATGCATATTTTCATTAAATATTTCATATATAGAAGCGGTTAGGGGTTAGGTTAGGCTATTTAATAAAACACATTCTGCGCGGCCTGCCTCTCATAATTCTTAGTCGAAGTTTCCATAATTTTGTTTCTAAGTATTATATTACCATTATGTTTTGGTAAGTCAAACAGACAAGTACCCTCTCTTGTATTTTCGTTGAAGGATAGCTTTTTGGTATTTTATAGAAACAAATTATTAAAACACTAAATCCCCGCTCTAAATTTTGAAAAATACAACTTCCCCCCTCTAATTTTTGTGAAATACCACCACTAGGTTTGTTGCAGAATTCTTTTTTTTTCTAAAGTTTTTTTGTACCCTCTCCCCGAATAAATCCTTTTGTAACCCCTCCCCCTAACCCAAAAAAAATCCTGGCTATGACCCTAGATCCATCCTATGTTTCCTTTTGCGTAAAATTTGCCATTTTCATGTTTTTTTCCATTTGCATTTTCCATTTCCATTTCCATTTGCAGAATCAGAGTTTTCAAGTTTATCTTACTTTCTCCTCAGTATTGCCGCGTTGAACCGTCAAAAAAAAAAAAAAAAAAAAAAAAAAAAAAAAAAAAAAAAAAAAAAATTTAAATTGAGTCACTAAATTTAACAAGTTTTTTTGTGCATAAAATTAAAATTAAGCAGTGGTCAATGTTTGTAACTTGTAACCCCTCCCACGGGGACTTGGGGGAGTAATTTGTCCCCAAAGACATAGTTATAAGGTTTTTCGACTATATAATAAAATGGCTATCTCAGAATTTTGATCCGGTGACTTTGGGAAAATAATTAGCGTGAGAGGGGGCCTAGGTGCCCTCCAACTTTTTTGGTCACTTAAAAAGGCCACTAGAACTTTTCATTTCCGTTAGAATGAGCCCTCTCGCAATATTCTAGGATCACTGGGTCGATACGATCACCCCTGGAGGAAAAAACAAACAAACAAACAAATAAACACGCATCCGTGTTCTGACTTCTGGCAAAAAATATAAAATTCCACATTTTTGTAGATATGAGCTTGAAACTTCTATAGTAGGGTTCTCTGATATTCTGAATCTGATGGTGTGATTTTCGTTAAGATTCTATGACTTTTGGGGGGTATTTCCCCCAATTTTCTAAAATAATGCAAAATTTATCAGGCTCTTAACTTTTGATGGGTAAAACTAAACTTGATGAATCTTATATATTTAAAATCAGTATTAAATACAATTCTTTTGATGTAGCTATTGGTATCAAAATTCCGTTTTTTAGTATTTTGGTCAAAATTGAGCCGGGTCGCTCCTTACTACAGTTCGTTACCACGAACTGTTTGATTTAAAAAAAATGACAGTAAACAGAGATCATGTTCACTAAGCACGTAAGCTTCAGGCCTGTGCTCTATTCCCCCGAAGTCATCAGATTTTTCTGACTTCCTGTATAAGTTCTTATATTCTCAAGCAAACTTCTTATTTTTCGTGCTTTAAGTGCTTCTCTCCCTTCCAACAATCATTTAATTGAAATATAAGAGCAAATTAAAGTTTGTCCAGGTTGACATATAAGGATGAACTCAGTATAAATTCTGTTCTTACAGCCAATTAAAAACACAAAACCAATATAATTAAATTACTTACTTTTTGCATAGGCTAGCTGCTTTATCCCAAGAATGTCTCACATCAAAATACCTCAAGCAATGTAGGCCGTGTCTTTCCCAACCTGGATAAAAAAAGCAGTTAAAAAACAATAGTCAAAATCAAGGTGAACTGACAATAAGGAGCGACATTAAATTTAAAACGAACAGAATTTAATCCGTATATGAAAAGGGCTGTCCCCTCTTCAACGCCTCTCTCTTTACGCTAAAGTTTGACTCTTTCTCACGACTCTGTTTTCTTAAAGCAATAAGAGCATTAGCGTAAAGAGCGAGGTGTTGAGGAAGGCATCAAACAGGTTTCTTGGTCATTCCAGAAATGCCCCTTTTCGTAGAAATTATTTCCTAAAAATCAAAACACGCGGAAAAAAGCCCCTATAATTCCCCCGGAACATCTTCACATGAAAAGTTTGGCAAAGAGAATGTAAGACAGCTAACAAGAATTTTATATAGTAATTCTATCACATCCCCCCAGTGTAAAATTCTTCTGGAATATTTACCTCGCAGAAGTTTCCCTCCCCAAAGAAGATTCTCCCTATAGAAATCCACCCCTGGCACACAGCCCCCCAAAAAAATGTCAGTATACTTCCCAATAACAAATACTGTACGTGAACAATGGGCGCATTTCATAGCTCACAGGTCTCTGCCCGCAGACTGGGGGGGGGTCATTTTACACCTAAAGACACAATTATTTGATCTTTCAACTATACTGAACAAAACGGCTATCTTAAAATTTTGACAGGATAATCTTGGGGAAAAATGAGCGTGGGAGTTGGTCCAGTTGCCTTCCAATCTTTTCGGTCACTTAAAAAGGGGACTAGAACTTCTATTTTCCATTCGAATAAACCCTCACATAATCTTCTAGCACCATTATTGCGATATAAACACTCCTGAAAAAAACACACACATCCGTTACCTATCTTCTCGCAACAATAGCAACATTCCACATTTTTGCAGATAGGATCTTGAAACATCTAAGGTGGGGTCCTATGGTATGCTGAATCTGATGGTGTGATTTTCATTAAGATTCCTTTAATTGTAGCGTGTGTTTCCCGCTTATTTCGAAAATCAGGCAAATTTTCTTAGGCTCGGAACTTTTGATGGTAAAACTAAACTTGATGAATCTTATATATTTGGAATCACCATGTTACGCTGATTCTTTTGACGTATCTATTGATATTAAAATTCCATTTATATAAACTTTACCCCCCCCCCCGTAATATGCGAATATATAACTCAAATTATATTATTATAGAAACTAAAGGTTATATGAAGGATATATTTAATTAGGATTAACCCAACTTCAATTCCTCACGGTTCATTTAATTAGCAAGTACCATCTTTTTTGTAGTTCGCTGCACAAGCTTAATCAAATTGACAAGTCTACCCAGTTCACGGTTTCCCCGTATTTTTTTCACGTAAATCATGTGTTTCTGTATTATTTTTTTTTTATTTCGACTAGAGGAATTAATGAATTTCCTGATGATAAAATTTGGCTCCATCCCTTACTTCTCAAAGTATATTCCTATGGCAGTCCTGGATTAGGATCAGGTAAGTGTGTGCATTGGGGCCCTCAGACCCTTGCTTTCTCAAATATCGATGTTGTTTATAATTCGCCAGGTTCGTTTCTTAATTTTTCCGTATAAACCGTTCTGGTACATGTCTGTTAAACAGGACATCCTCAAGAAGTGAAGGTACGTTAATCCTAATGACATATACTAAAACATTATTATAATATAATAATTTAGAAACAAAATTATGGAAACTATGATAAAGAATTGTGAAAAACAGGCCGCACAAAATGCATTATATTAAATACTTAACCTTGCCTAACCCAACCTAACCTTACCCCTAACCACCTCTAAATATTAAGTATGTATTTAAAATATATCTAAGTCGTAGTTTTCTCACCCAAAATAAGCAAATCATAACCGATTGAAACCGGTTTTGGCAGATCTTAGACAGGGTAATTCTTAAAGATGTTCTGTTTAACACACAAGCAACACTGTTTTTTTTTTTTTTTTTTTTTTTTTTTTTTTTAGAATATGTCCCTCGAAACCTTAATAAATTTCTGTGTACACTCGCGTTCAAGTTGTACAGAAGATTTGTTTTCTTAAATATTGCTGTCTTGATCGCACGGGAAAAAAAGTTGCTCAAAAAAGAAAATAGCGTTCAAGTTGTCTTATAACAAAGCAAAGGAAGAATCAATCATTATCATTTTCAAAGTCATCGTAGTTGCGTGCAGGTCCCGTTAGTAGGTTATGTGCTTGTAAAAATTGCGTAATTGCGTGAGGAAAAAAAATGTCGTAAGAGGAAGCGAATTTTTTAAGGAAATGTTCTCTTGCGGCGATAATTCTACTCTTACTAAATTAAGACGTATCTAAACGGCTTTCGCACGGCGTACGTAATTTTTATGTTAAGTGACTAAGTTACGTTAGGCATAACTTTTGAAACTTATACAAGCCATCGGTGGGGTGCCGACTTTCAGTAATCACAAGCACAAAGTGGCAAGTGCCACGGGAGGTGGAACTGTTTGGCATAAGTGGCGCTCCAAAATGTACACAAGTGGCAGAAATTGGGTGACCTATCGAAAGTCCTTTGATACTAGATTAACGTAAAAATCCATAAAACCATATAATCATCGCCTAAAATCTTCACAATCATCCAAGACCGTATCAAGGGGGTTAGGGGGAATATAAACAAGTTCTTGATTGATTTTTAAGTTTTAGTAACCCCCCTTCGAAAAGAAATTCTTTGTAACCCCGACCGACGAAAAAGAAAATTATGGATGCGACCCTGCAATCATCAGAAGCAAACTATACAAAACTACCCAAAATTTTTGATGCGTTTAAAACAGAATGTACACCCCCCCCCCCCGAAAAAAAAATCCTGGACGTGACCATATAATCATCATAAGCAAACTAACCAAAATCAAAAATATGGAATGGATAGATAGGTTATTTTACGCTTGAAAGGCTTTATAAGAAAATATTATAAATTAATTTTTGAAATCTAATAACTACTTAACCAAAAACTCTATCTTGTGCTACTTTATTGACTCTTTCACTGTGTAATGTAGACTTAACGCACAATTCTAGGACGAGCCTGAGTCTACTTGGACCTGCCTACATTACCGGCAAAATGTGCTCTACATAACGTAGCCTAAATAATAGTGTGAAACTTCGACGGCGAAACACCAGTCCACTCGCCCGAGGAACTCTATTTGGAAATGTTTCAACTAAAGAGGGTTATGTAATTTTTGAATGTTTTAAACTTTTTAGCATGAATCAGCTGGATTTTGATATAACTTTTTTTTTAATTTTAGCCGAAGATTGAAAATAATAGCTCCCCTCCCCAAGATGTAGAAAGTACTTTTTTGTATCTTCATAAAAAAAAATCGTAAAACCCTTCCCCCCTACAATTTCGTCAATTTATACTGCAGGAAGTCACAATTTTGCTTCTTGTGCTGAAATAGAACATGGTACTTGTGTCTTATAGCCAGTTCTGTCGAGAAGTGAAGTTTGGTTAATGCTAAGGAAATAAAACAAAATATGATGAAAATATAATTCTTTATCAACAAAATTATGAAAACTACAAAAAAGAATTATGGATGGGGGGCCACCCAGACTGCATTTTATTGAATACGTAACCTAAACTAACCAAAATTTCAACTAAATATTTAATCAAAATATAGCTACAATGTAGTTTCCCACCGAGCCGAAGCTAATATTGTCTGGTATAAAGACCATGAAAGCCGGTTGTTATCTCATGTTCGGGATACAAGATCTTGAGTGTGGTGGCTATAAGACAAAAGCACCCAGAACAATATAAGCAAAAACGCAAAAGTCTTAAATCATTAGCAGATAAGGGTCCGAAAATAGCTCCCCCTTCCTGTACACTCATGTTTAACCGTAGCTTTGGAGCCCTGGCCCTTGCGAGGATACGGGCTATTCAAATTTAATACATGCTATTTCATTAAAAACGGATTAAAACGAATCGCCAAATCCTTATATTTCAAAAATACTTTTGAAATACAGAAAGTCGATTTCATCAAAGAAAAAATGGAAAAAATCCTCGGCCCTGTTCGATGCGCAGCTAAGGATTGTGAAAATAGTAAAACTGATTTGTCCGTGCTCTCTCAAAGGTCTGGGCTCCAAAGTTGCAGTCAGACACGATTGAGGGAAGAAGGGTTGGCTATTTGCATTGAAATTGAAAAGCGAATTGGAACATGTTGCTTACCTTCCAGGCACTCGAATGATTCTTCAGTAAAATCCTAAAAATAAAAAAAAATCCTTTAAAAAGGCTTCGTTAATTTTATAATCTCTAAACATTTTTAAATGAACTTACTCAAGAAATAATATGTATCCTGCTATGACAAGTGGTAGGCAGACAGATATTTTGGCTATATTCCAGAAAAAAAAATACCCAAGCAAGAACAACAACCAGAACAATTTGAAAACTACGAGATAACTTCCTTGAAACAGTGGAGCTGGAGTGTCTTCGTGCCTAGGACTTCAGTTGACTATAGCTAAACTGAATTAAACTTAAAACATTTTACCCTTCGTAGTCAAAGTTAATCTGGCCATTATACCATCGAACTCTACTTGAACTTTTCGTAACTCCTGCTAGTAAGCAGGGCTGCCAAATACTCACATTCATTCTAAATAATGTACCATACTGACATAGCATCACTTTCGGCTGTCGGATCTTGTTGACTTGACTGTGGTCAAATCAAATGCCACTGTTCATGGTCCGAACACACTCTAGTGGCGCAAAGGTTCTTGCAAATCCGATAACATTAAAGTTTTATAAAGGGAAAAATCTTCAATTGAGACATTGAAAAAATTTCAAAGAAAAAAATTCGATTAAATAAGTTAACACATACTAGAGAATAGCATAAAAAGATGAAAAAGATGCACAAAAATAAAGAAGAGCGAAAAGAAATCATGTTTGATGACTATAGTTTTTTTCGTTTTTATTATTTTTTTTGTCAAGCTTTTGTTCTTTTTCCTTATGTTTTTATGTTATTTCCTAGTATGCTCATTGGTTTATCTAGAGTTTATTTACGTTCCAATTGATAAAAACTTTTACATATGAAGCAAAAATATCCGATTATTTTATCCAAATAATTATTTGTTAATTTATTTCAATTTTTTATGGCTTTCATTTGGCTGTTTTCTATTTCACTGGGTATTACAGTCTTAGTTAACAGCCTGTCACCACCTGTTGGATGAACAGATCCAGCTGAATCACTGAGTTTAATTTAGAGACAAAGAGAAGAATCTCCAAGAAATGTCCCACTACAAATATTTGAGAAAAAGACAAAATAGACGAAAATCCCCATACTTGGGATAGTATTTTTATACAATATTCAATCTAGTACTAGGATTTGAAAAATATGTCTTAACTTGGAAAACCCCCCGCTCAAATCAAAATAGTTGTGTTTCCGAAACATACAGTCGAATAATAAGAAAAAGAAGGAAAACTATAAAAACCCAAACTATGTAAAAAATAAATGATTTTTTTTAAAAAGTAAATAATAATATATTAATGATATATCAATAATGATTATTATTAATAACTAGCTGTTGGGGTTTTAACTGCGTAAAACTTGCGAATATAGAACATTCTTGGCTGTACCATTGTCTGTGCTTATAAATAGATTGTCAGGTTTACCGACTCTTGAACATGCAACATATGATTGTCCATGGGAAAAACAATCTGTATTCAGATCTATACCTCATTATTCTAATTATTGCCCTTGAGCTTTGTTAATGGTGATTGCTAATCGAATATTCCCTGTGTCCCCGTCGTCATTTATATATCCCCCTGTGCCCCCCGGTGTCCCCGTTGTTGTTGTTTCCCTGTGTCCCGGTCGTCATTTGTGTCCCGGTGTCCCAGTCTGTAATTTCTCTTTGAATATCGCGGTCGTCATTTATATTCCCTGTGTCCCGGTCGTCATTTGTGTCCCGGTGCTTTGTTGATGGTGATTGCTAATCGAACATTCCTTGTGTCCCGGTCGCTTTCTCTTTCAGTGTCCCGGTCGTCATTTATATTCCCTATGTCCCGGTGTCCCGGTCGTCATTTGTGTCCCGATGTCCCGGTCAGTAATTTCGTCAGTCGACAAACCTGACGTCAGTCGACATACAAACATGACGTCACTCGACACACAGACAACTTATTTTTATATATATAGATAGATAGATGTCCCTGTGTCCCCGGTCGTCATTTGTGTCCCGATGTCTCGGTCTGTAATTTCGTCAGTCGACAAACCTGACGTCAGTCGACATACAAACATGACGTAATTCGACACACAGACAACTTATTTTTATATATATAGATAACACCTTGCAATAATATATTACAT
>NC_088880.1:30249571-30297635 GCF_032884065.1 Artemia franciscana | reverse complement strand
TTAAAAGTCACACCATCAGATTCAGCGTATCAGAGAACCATAATGTAAAAGTTTCAAGCTCCTATATACAAAAATGTGGAATTTTGTATTTTTGCCAGAAGGCAGATCACGGATGCATGCTATTTGTTTGTTTGTTTGTTTTTGTTTTTTTTTCCAGGGGTGATCGTATTGACCCAGTGGTCCTAGAATCTTGCAAGAGGGCTCATTCTAACAGAAATAAAAAGTTCTAGCGCCCTTTTTAAGTGACCAAAAAAATGGAGGGCATCTAGGCCCCCTCCCCCGCTAATTATTTTGCCAAAGTCACCGGATCAAAATTCTGAGATAACCATTTTATTAAGCGTAGTCAACAAACCTTATAACTATGTCTTTGGGGACGACTTACTCCCCCACAGTCCCGGTGGGAAGGGCTACAAGTTACAAACTTTGACCAGTGCTTGCATATAGTAATGGTTATTTGGAAATGTACAGACGTTTTCAGGGCGGTTTTTTGGTTGGTGGGGAGGGGAATTGAGAAGAGGGGGATATATTGAGGGAAGCTTCCTTGGAGAAACTTGTCATAGGGGGAGAAAATTTCCATGAAGGGAGCGCAGGATTTTCTAGCATTATTAAAAAAAACAATGAAAAAGTTTTTTCAACAGAAAGTAAGGAGCAGCATTAAAACTTACAACGAAGAGAAATTATTACGCATATGACGGGTTCACCTCCTCCTAATACCTCGCTCTTTACGCTAAAGTATTTTCAGTAATTTCAACTATTTATTCTACGGCTTTTGTGATTTAAGGGTCATTCTTAAGAAACTGGGGCAAAATTTATGGTTCATTTTAAAGAGCGAGGTACTGACGAGGGGGCGAACCCCCTCATATACGTAATAAAAACATGAGAATACAGAAGTTCGTTACATAAGCTAATTTGTAAGTTACGCATATCTTTTACTAATAAAAACATTCATAAAAAATTAAAAGTTCTTGTTGCCTTTTTAAGCAGCCAAAAAAGTTTTTTACTGTTTTAAAAAGTAGAGTTAAGAGAAAGAGTCAAACTTTAGCGAAAAGAGCGGGGCGTTGATGAGGAAGCACCCCCTTTCATATACGAAGTAATTTCTGTTCGTTTTTAAGTTTTAATGTCGCTCCTTACTTTCCGTTATAAAAACTCGTTTTTTTATTTAATCAGCATAAAAAGTCGACTTTTTAAAGTATTAAATAAAAAAAACAAGTTTTTTTAAATGAAAGTAAGGAGCGACATTAAAACTTAAAACGAACAGAGATTACTCCGTATATGAAAGAGGCTTTTCCTCCTCGACACCCCACTCCTTACGCTAAAGTTTTTTATTGTTTTAAAAAGTAGAGTTGCGAGAAAGAATCAAACCTTAGCGCAAGGAGCGGGGTGTCGAGGAGGAAAAGCCCCTTTCAGGCTCGTAACTTTTGATGACAAAGACTAAATTTGATGAAACTTATATATTTAAAATCAGCATAAAAATCCAATTCTTTTGATATATCTTTTAGCATCGAAATTCCGTTTTTTAGAGTTTCGTTTACTATTGAGCCGGGTCGCTCGTTACTACAGTTTTTTACCACGAACTGTTTGATCTATTGGTATCAAAATCTATTGGTATCCATTTTTTTGAACCGTTTTTTTAGAATTTCTTGGTAGCTTTTGAGCTGGGTCACTCCTTACTTACAGTTCGTTACCACGAACTGTTTAAACTGCAATTTTCTCTGATTTTTCTTTTGGTTGTTATTATATATATGAAAGAGCTTTTTCCTCCTCAGTACATCGCTCTTTACGCTAAAACGTTTGTGAATTTATAAAAAGCTTATTAATCTAATTAAACGGTCCTTTGGCGTCAGGAGTCATTCTTAAATAATTTGAACAAAATGTCAAACATTAGCGTAAAGATTGAGGTACTGAGGAAGCGGCAATCCCCTTATATACGCAATAACTTCTATTCGTATCATTTTTTAATGTTGTTCCTTATTTTCAGTTGTAAAATCTTGTTTTTTTATATTTAATAACAACCACAAGCCAAAAAAATACAAAATCTTTGGTTTATTATCGCATAAAAATCATAGTTAAGAATATGCTAAGATAATATCAAATGTTAAGATTGGCCGAAAAATAACATAAACGAATTATCATTGATATCGGCCATTATTTAGCAAAGTTCTAACTTTAGCGTAAAGAGCGAGGTACTGACGAAGGGAAGAAACTCCCTCATATGCGTAATAAAATGTTTGCCATCTCGTCAATACCTCGCTCTTTACTCTAAAGTTCAAATTTTGTTCCAATTCCTTAAGAATGCCCCCCGAATCCCAAAAGCCGTTTAATTAGAATAAATAGCTCTTTTTAAATTAGTAGAAATACTTTACCGTAAAGAGCGAGATATTGACAAGGGAGTGAATCCCCTCATTTCCGTAATAATTTTGGCTGGTCTCAAGTTTTATTGCTGCTCCTTACTTTCAGTTGAGAAAACTTGTTTTTTCAATTTAATTTCTGATCGTTATTTAAATAGTGCTTGGAAATCTCTTCCCCCATGGAGAATTCCTCCATGAGAGATCCTCCCATATAACCCTCTCCCCCTACCCCCGACCACCAGAAAAGATCCTTCTGAAAATGTCTGTATACTTCCCAATAACCCTTCCCTTGAGGACTGTGGGGGTTTAAGTCGTTCTATAAGACAGAGTTACTAGATTTTTCGACTATTTTGAGCAAAATGATCAATTTTTTGATCACTTAAAAGGGGCATTAGAACTTTTGATTTCCGTTCGAATGAGCCCCCTTGCGACATTCTAGGATCACCGGGTTGAAACAAACACCCCTGGGAAAAATAAAAAAACAACAAATAAACACTCATCCGCGATCTTTCTGCTGGGGAATAAATATAAAATTCCACATTTTTGCAGATAGAAACTTGAAACCTCGACAAACCTCAACGCCCTGCTCTTTGCGCTAAAGTTTGACTCTTTCTCTCAACTCTACTTTTTAAAACAGTAAAAACTTTAGCGTAAAGAGCAGGGCGTTGACGAGGGAGCAGCCCCTTTCATATACGGGTAATTTCTGTTCGTTTTAAGTTTTAAGGTCGCTCCTTACTTTCAGTTTAAAAAGCTTTTTTTTTGTATTTAATTTCTGAACGTTTTTTAGTTAATCCATGTTTTGATTTTGGCTCTCCGCAGATGAATAATTAAAGTGAAATTTGCATATTTATTTATTTGGCTAAATGGCTTACCCATAGTTTTGATCGAATGATTTTGAGAAAAAAGGAGGGGGAGGAAGCCTAGTTGCTCTCCAATTTTTTGGGTACTTAAAAAGGCAACTAGAACTTTTAGTTTTTACGAATGTTTTCATTAGTAAAAGATATCCGTAGCTTACGAATTAGCTTACGTAACAAACTTCTATATTCGTATGTTTTTAATACGGATATGAGAGGGTTCGCCCACTCGTCAATACCTCGCTCTTTGCACTAAAGCTTAAATTTTGTCCCCTGAATCACAAAGGCCATAGAATAAATAGTCGAAATTACTAAAAATAATTTAGCGTAATGAGTGAGGAATTAGGAGGAGGTGAATCCCTTATATGCGTAATTTTTTCTGTTCATTTTAAGTTTTAATGCTACTCCTTACTTTCAGTTGAAAAAACTTTTTCATATTTATTTTTTCATTATTTTTTTAAATAATGCTAGAAAATGCTGCGTCCCCTTTATGGAAATCTTCTTCCCCCATGACAAATTCCTCCATGGAAAGTTTCCCCCACATAGCCTCCTCTTCTCAATCCCCCTCCCAACCAGAAAATCCCCCTGAAAACGTCTGTAAACTTCCCAATAACCAATACTATATGCAAACACTGGTCAACATTTGTAACTTGCAGCCCCTCCCACGGGGACTGTGGGGGAGTAAGTCGTCCCCAAAGACATACTTATAAGGTTTTTCGAATATGCTGAATAAAATATCTATCTCAGAATGTTGATCCGATGACTTTGGGAAAAGAATGAGTGTGGGAGGGGGCCTAAGTGCCCTCCAATTTTTTTGGTCACTTAAAAAGGGCACTAGAACTTTTCATTTCAGTTCGAATGAGCCTTCTCACAAAATTCTAGGACCACTGGGTCGATACGACAACCCCTGGAAAAAAGAAAAACAAACCAAAAAACAACAAAAAACAAACAAACAAATAAACACGCACCCGTGATTTGTCTTCTGGCAAAAAATACAAAATTCCACACTTTGTAGATAGGAGCTTGGAATTTGCACAGTAGGGCTCTCTGATACGCTGAATCTAATGATGTGATTTTCGTTAAGATTCTATGACTTTTAGGGGGTGTCTCCCCCTATTTTCTAAAATAGGGCAAATTTTCTCAGGCTCGTAACTTTTTATGGGTAAGACTAAATTTGCTAAAACTTATATTTTTAGAGTCAGCATTAAAATGCGATTCTTTTGATCTAACTTATTGGTATCAAAATTCCGTTTTTTAGAGTTTTGGTTACTATTGAGCCGGGTCGCTCTTTACTACAGTTCGTTACCACGAACTGTTTGATATATTACAGGAAATTCACTAACGTTGCCTTATTAAGAGGCCATATGCATCCAACATATTATTTTTCCTTTTGATATAATATTTTCCCAACAACTTCGCGTAAAAGGCCCGATCGCAAAAGCTAGGAAGGGTACCCATCCGGTCGGAGAGTAAAAATTCAAGCGCTATTTATAAGAGGCAAGAGTAATAGGAGATTAACCAGTTCCCGCTTATATTCGTTTTGCTCCCATGTATCCTCGTAACCCCACATCACCCCTTGGCATCATGTCAAAATTTGGTATTTTGTACAAATTTTGATTAAACATCCCGCTGTTGACAGAAATTTTTTTCAAGAAAAGGCATGTATATTTGGTCCTGATATTCCGATCAGCTTGGAATAATTCTTTGAGGTGGTTTTTTCAGCCAATTTCTGGAGTTACCCTAGGGTGCACTCCTGAAATTACAAGGCGCACTTAGTAAATTAAAGATGTTGTGTGCACCCTAGTTTGCAAAATATCTCAGGAATGGCTTAGGGAATCGAATTAAAACTTTTAGGAAGTGTTGGGGAGGCATCTGAACTCGAATGTCAACTTGGACAGAGGGTTTACAAGTCCATCAAAAAACACTTCTTGGTTATACACTTCTTATGGTTATAACAGATTTCCCATATCTTGCGTACGTCTTATGACTTGCAGTTAAGATTTCTGGGTACTTTTAGCAATCGGACTTCAAATAAGTGAAAATGAAATCGGAACTGGTTTTGGTTGCATTGATTGGGGATAGCAGAAAGTGGGACCAAGATTTTTTTTTCTCATAGGCTTGAAACCTACAGGGCAGGTCGTCAGGACTAGGTAAACCCAAGTGCAGAAAAATATTATAAGATTTAATTATATCAAACACCTTAAACTGGGCCTAAACATTTTATTTTCTCCTTTTTACTCAACCGTACAAGGTATTTTACACCACAAGAAGCCCACTTGGTCAAGCGAATGAAGACATAATTCATCTTTCGCAGATTGGTTTAAAAAAAAACCATGAAAATCAAAGAAAAAATAAATTTCTTTGATTGTGGTGTCATGAATTGGCATAATTATTTTTTTCTATTTTTACACATTTTTTAACCTTCATTCGGTCTAAAAAAGATTATTAAGCCAACATCAAAACCTTAGACACGCAGAAAATCCTTTAGTATCATCACCCAAAATAACGAAAGTAATACAGTTCAAAATAGGGATGAAACCTTTTAATCGACAGCGATTCGAACACATATAAAGTGTTCATCATCAGCAGTAAAACTCAAAAGTTTTATCATCAGATTTTTACTGCTGATGATGAACACTGTATATGTGTTCGAAATATCCAGTTAATAAATTTTTTATCTGTTCGCTGTCGATTAAAAGGTTTCATCCCTATTTTGAACTGTATTACTATCGTCATGGAAAGGCAGTGTGGTCTTCGAAGTTATCTACGTCGAGTATATTGGGATAATGTGACCAAGGAGGTGTCTAAATATATTAACACCCATAAGAGACACGCAAATGTTATAAATCAACAAAAATATTTTACTGCTGATGATGAACACTGTATATGTGTTCGAAATATCCAGTTAAAAATTTTTATATCTGTTCACTGTCAATCAAAAGGTTTCATCCCTATTTTGAACTGTTTTACTTTCGTCATGGAAAGGCAGTTTGGTCTTCGAAGTTATCTACTCCCAAAATAAAGACTTTTTTAAGGCTTATTGTTTAATATCGAAGAAAAAATAAACGGGAAAATTATTAACTAAGCTAATGAACAATAACAAGGGTTTTTAGGGCTTTGAAAATGACTTTGACTGGACCAAGACCAAGATTGTACAATTCTTGCATTTAAACCTTGAAAAATGGTGTAAAATGGAATTTTGTTTCCGTCTTACCCGTTCATGTAATTGAAATCTTTCAGTATCGATGCCCCAATTAAACGGATGGAATACTCTGGTTGCCTAGAAAAAATAATTCAGCTTTTCATATAAACTAAACAAAAAAAATTCAAAGGCCAAAAATATCGTATGTTTTTTCTTAAATTAGTCTTTATTTTTAGAGACCTATCAGTAAGTATAAGTGTTGAGTATAAGTGTTTAGGGACCAATAAAAAATAAAATAAAAATTAACGGCGGGTTTCCATTCAATTTCGACAGGTTTGAAATATATATTTAGAAAACCATTGAGGTGAAAACTGTGGAACAGACATTATAGATTTTGGAATTTTACTGTAGTTAAAACTATTTGAAATACCGGCCTTGTTTTCTTTTTGAAAACATAGTAGAATTGAAAAATATATAAAATGTCTACGAAAAGGAAATGATTCATTGGCAATGCATGACGTCCATTCACGAAGGGCAAAAGTCTGAGCTGACAGCCGAACAAAGCAAGGCCCACCATAAAAAGCCCAAGAAACTAGCTTTTTGCTAGTATGTTGACAGTTTGTACATTTGATAAGTTCTACATATCAAAGTTGATTCACTAGCGTGCCTTAGTAATGAGACATGTGCCTCCGATATATTATTTTTTTTCATTTTCGCTGTCTTTTCTCCAACCACTTTGCATAAGGGGCCCAGCTGTAAGAACATGGGAGGGGTTTTGTCCAACAGGAAATTGAACGTCCTAATGCCCTCTTGAGGAGCAGATAGCCTTAGTACATGCATTTATTGCCTCCTTGTTTCCCTGTAGCCTTGTGACTCCCATAGCAGTATACAGAAAATTTGTTATGGCCATTTTCCCCAAATTTTGCTCAAAATGCCACCGATTTCGAAGCAAACCCTGTAGCTCCAAGGACAACGATCCGGATTCATGTAATTACCCATTAAACACAGATAGTTTATCATAGGCAGCGGAATAGCGCTGCATCAGTAAAGAGCGATGTGGGCACAATGTATTGTTCATTTACTTTTTTTTCGTCTTAGACCAGGGCTTTCCGTGTCGAAAGAGTTGTCGTACAAACTTTAAAAAGAACTCATTTGACTGGAAATTTAAATGGCTAGTGCCCTGTTTTTAGTAGTCGAAAGTAGTTGGAAGTCAACTGGCCCACCTCCCGCGCCAACCATTTTACCAAACACATCCAATCAAAATTTTATGATAGCTATTTTGTTCAACGTAGTTGAAAAGTCCATAAATTATGTTTTGGGGGATGACAACCCCCCCCATCCCTCAGGGCATAGGTTGTACATTATGCCCTGGGGGCATATAAGGTCTTTATATCAAGAGTGGTCATAGGAGCTTTGAAGGGGGCTCATTGGATTGGTAATCTGAAGTTCTAGTGCCCTATTTAAGATTCAAAGTGTTTGGTGGGCAGATGACTCCCCTCCCTACATCATTTACTTTCCCATAATGTATCTAGCGATGTCCATTTTTTGTCGTAGGAACTTCGAACAGGGCTCATTCGATTGGAAATTGAAAAAGCTAGTTCTCTTTTTCATAGTTGAAAGTGATCGGAGGTCCCCCCCCCCCCGCATCTAGTATTTTCTTAAATGCATCTGATAGAAATTTTGAGATGGCTATTTGTTGTCGTAGAAACTTCGAAAAGGGCTCAATCGATTGGAAATTGAAAGGACTAGTGCACTTTTTATAGTCAAAAGTGATTGGAAAGCAACAAGACCCACCACGCCCATCCATTCTCAGAACACACCTAATCAAAATTCTATGATAGCCATTTTGTTCAACGTAGTTGAAAGGTCTGGAAATTATGTCTTTAAGGATGACCACCTCTCCCCCCTCCCAGTCCTCACGCAAGGGTTGTAAGCTATGCCCAAAGGGTGTATAAGGTTTATATGGAAAGGGTGGTCGTACCAACTCCGGAGTGGGCTAATTGGTTTGGAGATCATATGTTCTAGTGCCCTTTTTAAGAGTCAAAATGATCGATGGCAGCCACCCCCTCCCCCGTCGTAGTATCCCCAAATGCATCCGATAGAAGTTTGAGATAGCAATTTGCTCAACAATAATCAAAAGATCATATAACAATGCCTTTGGGGTTGACAGAATCCCCCAGAGTCTGGGGGTAAGGGTTGCAAGCTTTGCCCTTGGGGTAAATAAGGTTTTTATGGAACGGGTAATCGTCGAACTTTAGAAGAGGCTCATTCGATTGGAAATGTATAGTTCCAGTTTCCTGTTAAGAGTCAAACATGATGGAAAGCAGCTAGCTTCCCCCTTCCTGACCTAAGCTTCCCCTTTCTCTTTTCCTAAAACGTATTATACAATTAAAATCGTGAGATAACCATTTTGTTACAAATAGTCCAAAAATCATACAGAAATGTCTTAAGGGAGGACACAATACCCCTGAGCACATGGGTAAGGTTTGTAAGTTATGCCCCAGAAAATATAAAGTTTTATGCAACGAGTGTCATATAAACTTTGGATTGAATGGAGCTCATTTCATTGGAAGTCGGAAGGTTTAGAGCCCTTTTTAAGAGTCAAAAGTGGATGGAGGGCAATTAGTTCTCCTAAGCCCATCATTTCCAAAGACACATCCGATCAAAATTTTAGAGAACTATTTTGTTCAACATTGTTGAAAGGTCCAGTAATTATGTCTTATGGGATGTCTACCTCCCCACAGTCCTTGGGACAAAGGTTGTAAGATAGGTAATTCGTTCATTGTTTACACTTACAATTTGTTATTAAGAAAGGTAACACTGTACTACTGTACTTCCCAAAAAGACGAAGGATATTCAGGAGAGCCTTTTAGAGAAGGTTGAGGGGAGTGTTTAACAAAATCAAAACATGTTATGTGTATGCGGATTGTCAAAAGCGTGCAACACAGGAGTAACTGAGTATATTAATTTGGAAAATTCAGGAAAGGACAAGGAAGATGATCAAAAGCGCAATATTTGTATGCTACAAATACTACTACAGCTTCCACCACTCCTACCACACAACTTTACAGTATTGAGGGAAAATTTGAAAAAAATAAAAGACGTTATGTGCATGCACATCGTAAAAATAGCGTATCTCAAGAATTGATTTGGGTATTAAGTAGGGACTTTCAGAGAATGCTTAAAGGGGAAGATCATCTCAGAAAAAGGCAATATATACACATTACTGCTAATTCCACTGTTACCGCTACGTTTAATACTACTACTACTGCTAATACTCCTATTACAACTACTGGTAAGTCTAAGAGCATTGAGATGAAAATTTCAAGAAGTATACGAACATACAGTTTATGAAAAGCACCTATTAGCAATGTCATAGCAATGGCTTATTGTCAAACAGTTAGTTTAGAGAAACTCTAAAAATCGAATTCTGATACCAATAGTCACATAAAAAAATAACATTTTAATGCTGATTTTAAATATATAAGTTTAATCAAGATCAGTTATACCTATCAAAAGTTACAAGCCTGAGAAAATTTCCCTCATTTTAGAAAATAGGGAGAAACACCCCCTAAAAGTCATACAATCTTAACAAAAATCACGCCATCAGATTCAGCGTATCAGAGAACCTTGTTTTAGGAGTTTCAAGCGCCTATCTACAAAAATGTTAAAGTTCACATTTTTTGCCAGAAGACAGATTACGGATGCGTGTTTATTCGTTTTTTTTTTTTTATTTGTTTTTTTTTCCAAGGGGTGATCGTATCGACTGAGTGGTCCTAGAATGTCGCAAAAGGGCTCATTCAAACGGAAATTAAAAGTTCTAGTGCCCTTTTTAAGTGACCAAAAAAACTGGAGGGCACCTAGGCCCCCTCCAAGCTCGTTTTTCCCCAAAAGTCGCCGGGTCAAATCCTGAGATAGCCATTTTATTCACCATAGTCGAAAAACCTAATAATTATTTTTTTAAAGTATTATATGTTAAATATTCGTTACGTAAGTTAATTCGTAAGTTACGTATAATTTTTACCTATGAAAATGTTTGTAATAAATTAAAAGTTCTAGTTGCCTTTTTAAGTAATCAAAAATTGGAGGGGAACTAGGCCTCCTCCCTCACTCTTTTTTTTCTCAAAATCTTCCGATTAATAGCAATTAATTAATATGCAAATCTTGTTTTAATTATTTATGTGTTTAAAGTTATTTACTGTTTTATAAAGTAGAATTGAGAGAAAGAGTCAAGCTTTAGCGTAAAGAGCCGGACGTTGAGGAGGGAACAAACCCCTTTCATACACGGAGTAATTTCTGTTCGTTTTAAGTTTTAATGTTGAGCCTTACTTTCATTTAAAAAAACTTGTTTTTTTTATTTAAGATTAAGCTGAAACGTCCAGGACTTGATGAGAGGAAAGTTCTACTGACCAAAAGGCAAAATTTTGCTCTTTACGCTAAAGTTATTTACTGTTTTATAAAGTAGAATTGAGAGAAAGAGTCAAGCTTTAGCGTAAAGAGCCGGACGTTGAGGAGGGAACAAACCCCTTTCATACACGGAGTAATTTCTGTTCGTTTTAAGTTTTAATGTTGAGCCTTACTTTCATTTAGAAAAAAACTTGTTTTTTTTATTTAATATTAAATTGAAACGTACAGGACTTGATGAGACGGAAGTTCTACTGACCAAAAGGCAAAACTTGAACATTGCTGCTGCTAGTAGAAGTACCGCTATTCAAAAATATCAAACAGTTCGTGGTAACGAACTGTAGTAAGGAGCGACCAGGCTCAATAGTAACCGAAACTCTAAAAATGAAATTTTGGCACCAGTAGTTACATCAAAAGAATGGTATTTTAATGCTGATTTTAAATATATAAGTTTAATCAAGATTAGTCTTACCCATCAGTTACGAGCCTGAGAAAATTTGCCTCATTTTAGAAAATAGGGGGGAACACCCCCTGAAAGACATACGATCTTAACGAAAATCACACCATCAGATTCAGCGTATCAAAGCACCTTCTTGTAGAAGTTTCAAGCCCCTATCTATAAAAATGTGGAATTTCGTATTTTTTGCCAGAAGACAAATCACGGATGCGTGTTTATTTGTTTTTTTTGTATTTTTTGTATTTTTTCCCAGGGGTGATCGTATCGTCTCAGTGGTTCTAGGTTGTCACGAAAGGGCTAATTCTAATGGAAATTAAAAGTTCTAGTTCCCTTTTTATGTGACCAAAAAATTGGAGGGCACCTAGGCCCCCTCCCACGCTCATTTTTTCTCCAAAATCCCTGGATTAAAATTCTGAGTTAGCCATTTTATTCACCATAGTCGAACAACCCAATAACTATGTCTTTGGGACGACTTACTCCCCCGCAGTCCCCGTGGGAGGGGCTGCAAGTTACGAACTTTGACCTGTGTTTGCATATAGTAATGGTTACTGGGAAGCGTACAGACGTTTTCAAGGGGATTTTTTGGTTGGGGGGATATTTGAGGGGGGAGGATTACCGGGGAGGATCTTTCCATGGAGGAACTTCTCATGGGGGAAGAGACTTTCAATGGAAGGGGCGCAGGATTTTCTAGCATTATTTAAAAAAATAATGAAAAAATAAATATGAAAAGTTTTTTCTACTGAAAGTGAGAAGCAGCATTAAAACTTAAAACGAACAGAAATTATTACGCATATGAGGGGTTTACCTCCTCGTAATACCTCGCTCTTTACGGTAAAGTATTTTTAGTAATTTCAACTATTTATTCTACGGCCTTTGTGATTCAGGGGTCATTCTTAAGGAATTAGGACAAAATTTAAGCTTTAGTGTGAAGAGTGAGGTATCAACGAGGGGTGAGCCCCCTCATATACGCAATAAAAACATACGAATATAGAAGTTCGCTACGTAATTTAATTCGTAAGTTACGTATATTTTTTGCTTATGAAAACGTTCGTAAAAAATCATAAGTTATAGTTGGCTTTTTAAGTAATCAAAAATTTGGAGGGCAACTAGGCCTCCTCCCTCGCTCCTATTTCTCAAAATCTTCCGATTAAAACTATGAAAAAGCCATTTAGCCCCAAAAAATTAATATGCACATTTCGTTTTATTTATTTATGTGCGGAGAGCCAAGATAAAACCATGCATTAATTCAAAAACGTCCAGAAATTAAACAAATAAAAACAAGTTTTTTTAAATGAAAGTAAGGAGCGACATTAAAACTTAAAACGAACAGAAATTACTCCGTATTTGAAAGAGGCTTTTCCTCCTCAACCCCCCGCTCTTTACGCTAAAGTTTTTTTTTACTGTTTTAAAATGTAGAGTTAAGAAAAAGAGTCAAACTAAAACGCTCCTTACTTTCATTTAAAAAAACTTGTTTTACTTTCGGTTTAATTACTAGCAATATCAATACTACAACTGTAACTGCTATTACAACTGCGCCTAAGGTAATGAAGGTTAAATTATCAAGGAATTTTGAGGGGGAGAGGACTGAATCACAACACGCCGTCTTTATGCAGGTTGTCAATAGGGTGTAACAACAATAATTTAGGAATAGTTTGATGTGTGAAGTTGATACTAACAAGGCTGGTTGTGAGGGATGTTGAACTAAGTAAAAGAAAATATTTGCATCCTAATGCTATTGCATCTACTCATACTACTACTATTGTTACTATTATTACTACTTCTTTTACTACTCCGGCTACTAGAGCTTAGGCGGAAAATCTGGGGTATATAGGAATTGTATGGAACTAATTCGAAACACACTATGCCCACACAGGTTGTCAAGCGGACGCATCGGAAATGCTCCAGAAACGGTTGATGGTATTAAGCTGGATTTTTTAGCTTGTGTTGATGGGGATGTTGAAGAAACTAAAGGTGCTATGTTCATATTGCTGCTTATACTGCTAAAACTATTGCTTCTGCGCAAATAAGGGTATTAATGTGAAGCTTTTTGGGAATATATTGGCGAATGTTGAGCTAAATCAAAATAAACTATGAGCATGTGGGCTTTCAAAAAGATGGTAAAGCAATATCTGAAGATCAACTTATATTATTCAGTTAGAGGTTTAAGGGTAAGTTGTGGGGCATTTTGAACTAGCCAGAAGGCACTATATGTATATTTTTAATACTACCACTACAGCTACTATAACTAATGACGCTAAGGGTACTTGGTGGAACTCTTAGGGAATGTTTAGAAGGAGTTTCAATTATACGAAAAAAACTATATGCGTGCAGGTTTTCTAAAGGGTATACAAGCAATATCATAGGCAATACCATTCTAAAATAGCCCTAAATGTAATTGAAAGTTTTCAAGGAGCTAATGCGATTCAAAATTAAAAGTTCTGGTGCCCTTTTTAAGAGTAAAATAAGACTGGAGGGCAAGCTGTCCTTCTCTCAAACCCATTCATTTTCCAAACACATCCAGTTAAAATCTTGATACAACCATTTTTTAAGCATAGTAAAACGGTCTAACAACTATGTCTTTAGGGATATTGGGCATTCCATCCCCCCACAATTACGTAATTGGACTACTACTCGTTGTAACTAAATGTTACTTTAAACTAAATGAAAAGGCATTGCCTTAATTGTTGACAATAAGACATCTCAGCAATATATCAAGAACGATTGGGGAATTAAGTTGAAACTTTTGGGATACTACTAATATTACTATTTCTACTTTTAAAATTTAAATAAATAAAAAGAGTATAAGTGTATCCAGGTTGTCAAAGAGCAGAGATAGAATTTTTTGAGAATGATATTAGCTTTCATTTTTCAGGTCAGCTTCAGGAGCTATTAAATTAAACATAAAGATAGAAAACAATAAAAAATGGAGTTTTAAAGGCCAAATGAAAAAACTGAAGAAAACACAGAAAGCAAATATTTCGAGTCACCTCTCTTCTTCAGCGCAAATAATACAATATCATCAAGAAAAAAGCAAGAACCCAAAAACAAACGCGGAAAGTACAACAAAACAAATGGAAACGAGAGCTAAGAGCTGATATGGCACTTGTGACGAGGCAAGAAGAGCTAAGAGCCAAGAGCTCACATGGTATGAGCTCTAACAAAATTCTAAGAATCAATAGATTGATTTAAAAGGAAAATCAGAGGCTTAATGCCGGTCAGGATTTAAAATAAGAGCTCTGAGTCACAATGTCCTTCTAAATATCAAAATTCATTAAGATCCGATCACCCACTCGTAAGTTATAAATACCTAATTTTTTCTAATTTTTCATCTCCCTTTAGCCCCCCAGATGGTTGAATCTGGAAAACGACTTTTTCAAGTTAATTTGTGCAGCTCCCTGACACGCCTACCAATTTTTATCGTCCTAGCACGCCCAGAAGTACCAAACTCGCCAAATCACTGAACCCCTCCCCCCAACTCCCCCAAAGAGAGCGAATCCACTACGGTTATGTCAATCACGTACCAAGGACATTTGCTTATTCTATCCACCAAAATTCATCCCGATTCCTCCACTCCTAGTGTTTCCAAGATTTCCCCCTCCAACTCCCCCCCCCAATGTCAAAAGATCTGGTCGCGATTTGAAATAAAAGCTCTGAGACGTGAATTCCTTCTAGATATCAAGTTTCATTAAGATCCGATTACCTATTCGAAAGATAAAAATAGCCCAATTTTCACGTTTTACAAGAATTCCGGTTTCCCCCTCCAACTCCCCCCAATGTTACAGGATGCGGTCAGAATTTAAAATTAGAGCTTTAAAGTACAAGATCCTTCTAAATATCAAATTTGATTAGGATCTGGTCACCCTTTCGTAAGTACAAATACCTCAATTTTCAAATTTACCCCCCCCCACTCCACCAAAGAGAGCAGATCCGGTATAAAAGTACCTCAGTTTTATATTTTTTCAGAATTAACCCCCCCCCCCCCGACAACTCCAAAGAGAGCAGATCCGTTACGGTTATGTCAATCATGTATCTAGAACTTTTGTTTTTTTCCACCAAGTTTTATTCCGATCCCTCCACTTAAAGTGTTTTCCAAGATTTTAGGTTTTTCCCTCCCAAATCCAACCCCCCAGTGTCACCAGATCCGGTCGGGATTTAAAATAACAGCTCTGAGACACGATATCCTTCCAAACATCAAATTTCATTAAGATCTGGTCAACCGTTCTTAAGGTCAAATCGGGAAAACGACTATTTCTAATTTAATCTGGTCCAGTCCCTGATACACCTGCCAAATTTCATCGTCCTAGCTTACCTGGAAGTGCCTAAAGTTGCAAAACCGGGACCGACAGACAGACCGACAGAATTTGCGATTGCTATATGTCACTTGGTTAATACCAAGTGCCATAAAAACCGTCAAAAATTAAATACAATTCAATAAAAGACCAAAAATTAAAAGAATAAAAACCAAATACCAAACAACAATAAAGTGAGTTATTCGCCAATATTCTCGATTTGCACAAAATCCAAACAAATATGAACTGCCATTGACGGATACTAATGAAGAACTGAGAAATGAAAAAAAATTCATTCATTCAAACAAACGAAGCAGCAATTGAATAAATCTATTCAATTTTGACTGGAAATTTATTTCAATTGCTGCTTTGTTTATTTGAGTGAATAATTTTTTTTCTTTTATTTCTCAGTTGTTCATTAGTATCAGTCGATGGTAGTTCATATTTGTTTAGTTTTTGTACAAATCGTGGATATTGGCAAATAACTCACTTTATTGTTGCTAGGTATTTGATTTTAATTGTTTTAATTTTGGTCTTTTATTGAATTTTATTTAATATTTTGGTGATATTTTTATTGTTTTTGTTGTACTTTCCGCGTTTGTTTTTTGGTTTTTACTTTTTCCTTGATCATATTATTTTGTTCGCGATAAAGAAGAGAGACGTTTGTTCTCTCAAATATTTGCTTACTGTGTTTTCTTCAGTATTTTTATTTTGCCTTTAAAAACCTCATTTTTGATCATTTTTTTTCTTTATGTTATGGCAGGCCAATGTGGTTCAAGAAATTATTAAATTGAAAAAAAAATACTGTTTGGGGCAGGATTAAAAATTGTCGAAAATATTCCTTCAACATACAATTATCAACCCAAACTATGATTTTTTATAGAAAAGAAACGAAAAGATATAAAAAATTAAAAATACGAAAACGATTATGTCAATAAAAAATGAATAGAAATTAATTTAAAAACTTTTTCCAAAAAAAACAGTTTTTCAAAGAAATGTAAGGAGCTCCATTGAGCCAAAAATGAACAGAAATAAAGTCAAATAATCTTCCAAAAGTAAAACTACCGCAAACATAACATGGGATTTTACCACTTTCAAACAGTTCGTGGTAACGAACGACCGGCTCAATAGTAAGGAGCGAGCCGGCTCAATAGTAAACGAAACTCTAAAAAACAGATTTTTGATACTAATAGATACATCAAGAGAATCTTTTTTTATCCTGATTTTAAATATATAAGTTTCATTAAATTTAATCTTACTCATCAAAAGTTAAGAGTCTAAGAAAATTTGTCTTGTTTTGGAAAATAGGGGTAAGAAGTTTCAAGCTCCTATCTACAAAAATGTGAATTTTGTATTTTTTGCCAGAAGACAAATCACGGATGCGTGTTTATTTGTTTGTTTGTTTTTTTTTTCTTTTTCCCAGGGGTGATCCTATCGACCAAGTGGTCCTAGAATGTCGCGAGAGGGCTCATCCTATCGGAAATTAAATGTTTCAGTGCCCTTCTTAGGTGACCGAAGAATTGGAGGGCAATTAGGCCCCCTCCCATGATTTTTTCAAAAGTCCACGGATCAAAATTTTGAGACAGCCTTTTTGTGCAGCATAGTCGAAAAACATAATAACTATGTCTTTGGTCCTGACTTACTCCCCCACAATACCTGGGGGAGGGGCTGCAAGTTAAAAACTTTGACCAGCGTTTACATACAGTAATGGTTATTTGGAAGTGTATAGACCATTTCAGGAGGATTCTTTGGTTGGGGAGGGAGGGTTGAGGGGAGGGAACTACGTAGGAGGATCTCTCCTTGGAGGAATTTTTCATGGGAGAAGAGAAATTCTATGAAGGGGGTGCAGAACTTTTTTATCACCATTTAAAAAAAAATAGCAATGAAAAAATAAATCTGAAAAAGTTTTTTTCCACTAAAAGTAAGGACCAGCATTAAAACTTAAAATGAACAGAAATTATACGCATATGGGGGATTTATCTGTTCCTAAATACCTCGCTCTTTCCGCTAAAGTATTTTTAGTAATTTCAACTATTTATTCTACAGCCTTTGTGATTCAGGGGTCAATCTTAAAGACTTGGGAGAAAATTAAAGCTTTAGTTTAAAGAGCGAGGTATTAACGATGGGTTAAACCCCCTCATATACATAATAAAAATATACGAATATATACGTTCGTTACGTAAGTTAATTTGTAAGTTACGTATATTTTTTACTAATAAAAACGTTCGTTAAAAATTAAAAATTCTAGTTGACTTTTTAAGTAACCGAAAAGTTAGGTCAACTAGGCCTTCTCCCCCACCCTTTTTCTCAAAATCATATGATCAAAACTAAGAGAAAGCAATTTAGCAAAAAAAAAATTAATACGCCAATTTCGTTTTAATTATTCATTTGTGGAGAGCCAAAATCAAACATGCATTAATTCCAAACGTTCAGGAAGTTTTTCAACTGAAAGTAAGGAGCGACATTAAAACTTAAAACGAACAGAAATTACTCCGTGTATGAAAGCGGCTGTTCGCTCCTTAACGTCCCGCTCTTTACGCTAAAGTTATTAACTGTTTTATAAAGCAGAATTGAGAGAAAGAGTCAAACTTTAGCGTAAAGAGCGGAAAGTTGAGGAGGGAACAAACCCCTTTCATACACGGAGTAATTTCTGTTCGTTTAAGTTTTAATGTTGCTCCTTACTTTCATTTAAAAAACTTGTTTTTTTTATTTAATATTAAGTTGAAACGTCCAGGACTTTATGAGATGGAAGTTCTACTGACCAAAAGGCAAAATTTGAACACTTCTGCTGCTAGTAGAAGTACCGCTATTCAATAATAATACTAGTAATATCAATACTACCACTGTAACAAAATTACGCTATTTACCTCTTCTGCTCTTTACGGCTGAACAACGCAAGGTAAGGTAAAAAAAAAAAGGTAAAGGATACGGGAATAGACTTTACAGTCCCTACCGGCGGTGCTGATCTCTGTTTCTTGGCCCTTCAGCCAGGAAGTGCAATGGGGGGTTGGGGCCAACCATCCTGTGCATTCGCACACCGTTCCTGTTTACCTTCCCCAGATTTCTCCAGGTACCCATTTAGAGCTGGGTTGACTCTGGCTAAGCTTACAGAGTCACGCCACTGACCCCCGTCCCAAACTGAACAATTGGGCACACTGGGATTCGAACCCACGTCCTCTCAGACAAAGGATACTGAATCCAGCGCACCAATCCACTAGTATGTTGACATTTTGTACATTTGATAAACCTAAATATCAGAGGCGATTCACTAGCGTGCCCTAATATTGAGACATTTGCTTCCCTTATATTGTTTTTTTAATATTTACTGTCTTTTCTCCAACCGCTTTTCATAAGGAACGCAACCGTAAGAACATGGGAGGGGCTTGTCCAATAGGAAATCGAATGTTCTAATGACCTTTTAAGAAGCAAACATTGTTCATGCATTTAATGCTCCAATGTTTCCCCGTCACTTTGTGACTCCCATAGAATAATATAAAAAATTTCTGATTTCCATTTTGCTCACATTTTGTTCAAAGTGCCACCAATTTCGACATAAACCCTTCAGCTCAAAGGACAATGATCTGGATTCATGTGACAAATACGGATTAGTGACGACGGATGATGAAGGATATCACAGAAAAGACATGCGTTTTTAGTCATGGTTATTTGATGAGCTTAGACCTCTTTGAGGTTATTTCCTAGGCAACAATTTCCCAGAGTTACCCAGGGGTATACTGCTAAACTAACATGCGTACTTGAGTAAATCAGGAGACACCATATGTACCCATGTTATCAAATAGCTCATCTGTAATCTCCGGGGAGTGACTGACCTGGAGATCAATTTAAAACTTTCAGATATTGTAATGGGAATGAGGTTAAGACCTCTATTTTGAAATGGGAGAGGAATCAAAGAAGGGCAGAGGCTAAATCTGCTTATCTCCGGTCTACCCAAAGATCTGCTTCTGATCTACCCTTAGTTCACCATTTAATCTAAACCACTTAGTAAAGTTCTCTGAAAGGTCTCTCTTAAACTTCTGGATGCGCTGTAGAGTTAATATATTATAGAATTATATATAACTTAATTCATCCACTAAACTCATGTTCCCAATTATCTTCAAGGTCTTGAACCGGCAGACTTAAGATAAGAGACGAACAAAATTTCAAGCGTAATATCCCAAGCTTAGGATACAAATCACTTGTCATCTTTACATTTGAAACTTCCTTTATAATATCCAACAAGGAGGATCTTAAGCTCTTTATTTGGTCGACTAAGATACTTCTGAAATATACTCAAATTGTATAATAAACAGAATTTCAAAGCCCAGCTAAGATTGCTTGAAAGTAGCTAGAATTACAATTGAAAGGTCAAGCGATGAGAATATTTGAAATTAGGGTTTTTCGCTTTGTGAACTGTGGAATAAGATTCGCCGTTTTCTTTAATCTGTCCCGTTGGACAACATTAAAGAGTCATTCCCTTAACGGATATATATGGCGCAGTATTAACGTATATAAATCGAAATATAACGGCAAAATAGCATTGGGCTGTAGCGAAATACACTGAACCCTTATGCCCAATTAGTGTTCCTAAATATTTTTAGTGTTTAAAGATTAGATATTGAAATATTTTAGCGTTTAAAAATATACGGTATAAACCTTATGCAAAGAAATTTGTTTCAAGGCAAAAAATAACAACACAGAAATTAACACACCACAATTCTTAAAAGAAAGCTAATGTATTGACATCGTTTAAAAGAATTTAAAATCTTGGTTTTTACTTAAAAAATTTTTGAATTCCGAGAAAGTATTGCAAATAAAACCGAAAACTTTGAAAATACCGCGACAGAACCGAAACTGGCGAACCAAACCTTAACAAAAATTTCAAATTTGTTTCTATCTTTTAGAAATTGAAATTTATGAACCATTTTCCCATCTAAAAAACAATACATCTTAAAAATCTGCGACAAAACTATAAAATTGCAAAGAATTTCGGCAAAAATTATTCATCTATGTTGTCACTCGACAAAAATTGAAAATGGTGAAAAATGTCCTGAATAAAATGAATGTATTTGAAAAATTGACGACAAAAAAAAAAAAAAAAAAAAAAAAATCTCGGCAAATAAAATTAAAATCTGTGGTTTTGCTAAAAAAAAAAAAAAAAATAGGAAATCCCGAAAACCTTTACAAGAAAATTTAAAAACATGGAAAATTTGAGAACAAATTGAAACTAGTGAAAAATTGGAAAGCCCGTGATTTTGCTTGACAACAGTTGGAAACGATAAGAATTTTAAGAAACTTTACGAAAAAGTTTGAAGTCTGGAAAACTTTGCAATAGAAAATATATTATATTGAATACCTCCGGACAAACTTGAAATTTGCAAGAAAATTGTAAATCTGTGTTTTTGCTATTAAAGAGTCAAAACTGGTAAAAAATTCACATAACATGGGATTTTACAACTTTCAAACAGTTCGTGGTAACGAACTGTTGTAAGGAGTGACCCGGCTCAATAGTGAATGAAACTCTAAAAACCGGAATTTTGATACTAATAGATACATAAAAAAATCAGATTTTTATGCTGATTTTGCCTTGTTTTGGAAAATAGTTGTTTTGAAAAAATCACACCATCGCATTCAGCGTATTAGAGAATCCTACTGTAGAAGTTTCCAGCTCCTATCTACAAAAATGTGGAACTTAGTATTTTTTACCAGAAGACCGGTCACGGGTGGGTGTTTATTTGTTTGTTTTTTTCCCCAGGGGTGACCGTATCGACCAATTGGTCCTAAAATGTCATGAGAGGGCTCATTCTAACGGAAATTAAAAGTTCTAGTGCCCTTTTTACGTGACTAAAAAATTGGAGGGCACCTAGGCCCCCTCCCACGGTCATTTTTCCCAAAGTCCACGGATCATAATTTTGAGATAGCTTTTTTGTTCAGCATAATCGAAAAACATAATAACTATGTCTTTGGGGCTGACTTACTCCCCCACAGTCCCTGGGGAGGGGCTGCAAGTTACAAGCTTTGACCAGCGTTTACATACAGTAATGGTTATTAGGAAGTGTACAGACCATTTCAGGGGGATTTGTTGGTCGGGGAGGGAGGGTTGAGGGGAGGGACTACGTGTGAGGATCTTCCATTGGAGGAATTTGTCATGGGAGAAGAGAAATTCCATTTTGTCATGGGAGAAGAGAAAATTTTTTTCCACTGATAATAAGGACCAGCATAAAAAAAGACGAACAGAGATTATTACGCATATGGGGGGCTCATCTCTTCCTAAATGCCTCGCTCTTTACACTAAAGTATTTTTAGTAATTTTAACTATTTATTCTACAGCCTTTGTGATTCAGGGGACAATCTTAAAGACTTGGGAGAAAATTAAAGCTTTAGTGTAAAGAGCAAGGTATTAACGATGGGGCAAACCCCCTCATATGCATAATAAAAATATACGAATATAGAAGTTCGTTACGTAAGTAAATTTGTAAGTTACGTATATTTTTTACTAATAAAAAGGTTCGTTAAAAATTCAAAATTCTAGTTGCCTTTTTAAGTAACCGAAAAATTGGAGATCAACTAGGCATCCTCCCCCACCCTTTTTCTCAAAATCGTCTGATCAAAACTAAGAGAAAGCAATTTAGCAAAAAAAAAATTAATACTCCAATTTCGTTTTAATTATTCATTTGCGGAGAGCGAAAATCAAACATGCATTAATTCAAAAACGTTCGTAAATTAAATAAAAAAACAAGTTTTTTCAACTGAAAGTAAGGAGCGACATTAAAACTTAAAACGAAGAGAAATTAATCCGTGTATGAAAGGGGCTGTTCCCCCCTCAACTTCCCGCTCTTTAAGCTAAAGTTATTTTCTGTTTTATAAAGTAGAATTTGAAAGAAAGAGTCAAACTTTAGCGTAAAGAGCGGGAGGTTGAGGAGGGAACAAACAGTTCGTGGTAATGAACTGTAGTAAGGAGCGACCCGGCTCAGTAGTAACTAAAACTCTAAAAATCTGGAATTTTGATATCAATAGCTACATCAAAAGAATCAGATTTTAATGCCGATTTTAAATATACAAGTTTCATCAAATTTAGTCCTACCCATTGAAAGTTACGAGCCTGAGAAAATTTGCGCCATTTTATAAAATAGGGGAAACACCCCCTAAAAGTCATAGAATCTTGACGAAAATCACACCATCAGATTCTACGTATCAGAGAACCCTAGTGTAGAAGTTTCAAGCTCCTATCTACAAGAATGTGGAATTCTGTATTTTTTGCCGAAAGGCAGATCACGGATGCGTGTTTATCTGTTTGTTTGTTTTTGTTTTTTTTTCCCAGGGGTGATCGTATCGACCCAATTGTCCTAGAATGTTGCAAGTGGGCTCATTCTAACGCGAGCTTCAGTTACTCCTGCTACAGCCACGCTAAAACGCTTGAGTTCTAGCGCAAGTATTGACTTTGCTCTAGGGAAGTTAAGGGTCAGAACATTCCAGGTGGCCAGGCGAACACCACGTTCGTCAATAAGGTTCAAACGATTGTCCTATTTCGGTCCGGGGACATGCTGAAGTCTTGAATGGTAAAAAGAAGATCGATCATCCGAGGCAATAACATCACTATTCGTTGCAATTAGGTTCGGGTGGAGGGTCGCAAGCCCAACCGACCCTAGGCCTGGGACCTGATTAGCTAGAGTCTAACTATTGAGTGTCCCTGGGGTGCGCTCCACCCACCTTGTGAGGTCAAGGCCACCTTTACGTGGAACGTTTAGTTAGGGGCTTCCCCCATATCCAGTGGCACGTGGTCAGCAGACCAAGGTCTGCTTCATTCCGTACGAGCTTCAGGAGGATTTTATGGCTGGGGGGAGGGGTTGAGAAGAGGGGGATATGCTGGGGAAATTTTCAATCGAGAAATTTGTCATGGGGGAAGAAAATTTTCATGCAGGGAGCGCAGGATTTACTAGCATTATTGAAAAAAAAAACAATGAAAAAATGAATATGACAAAGTTTTTTTTCAGCTGGAAGTAAGGAGCAGCATTAAAACTTAAAACGAACAGAAATTATTACCCATATGAAGGGCTCACCTCCTCCTAATACCTCGCTCTTTACGCTAAAGTATTTTTAGCAATTTCAACTATTTATTCTACGGCTTTTGTGATTCAGGGGTCATTCTTAATGAATTGGGATAAAATTTAAGCTTTAGAGTAAAGAGCGAGGTACTGACGAGGGGGCGAACCCCCTCATATATGCAATAAAAACATGATAATACAAAAGTTCTTTACAGAAGCTAGTTTATAAGTTACGTATATCTTTTACTAATAAAAAGGTTCGTAAAAAATTAAAAGTTCTAGTTGCTTTTTTAATTAACCAGAAAATCGGAGGGTAACTAGGCTTCCTCACCCGCTCTTTTTTTCTCAAAATCATTCGATCAAAATTATGAGAAAGCCATTTAGCCAAAAACAATAAATATGCAAATTTCGTTTTAATTATTCCTCTGCGGAGAGCTAAAATCAAAATATGCATTGATTCAAAAACGTTCAGAAATCAAATAAAAAAACACAAGTTTTTTTAACTGAAAGTAAGGAGCGTTATTAAAACTTAAAACGAACAGAAACTACTTCGTATATGAAAGGGGCTGCTTCCTCATCAACGCCCCGCTCTTGACGCTAAATTTTTTTACTGTTTTCAAAGGAATAGTTGAGAGAAAGAGTCAAGCTTTAGCGTAAAGAGCAGGGCGATGATTAGGAAGCAGCCCCTTTCATATACGAAGTAATTTCTGTTCGTTTTAAGTTTTAATAATGCTCCTTACTTTCGGTAAAAAAAACTTTTTTTTAAATTTAATCATATTAGAAACTAAAATCGAAACTCTTTTCGGTTGGTTACTTTGGGTATCTGAGGGACATTCAAACCTGGTTGATACGATCAGGTGATACTATGCTATAGAACAAGCTGAACTTATATCTTAGCATAATCTCACAGTAACAAGATAAAAATTATGCAAACTTTTGGTGGAAAATTGTGCTTATGTCAACAGATAGAATTATTAAGGCCATCTGGCGTTTGGCAATTTTGTTCAACCATAAATTACTGCATACTTTTTGTTTACTGTACGTTAAAATGTAGAGAAGGGTGAAGATAATCTGTCACCGCAGGGGCTATTTGCTTAAACTCTAATAGCCTACTTGACTTCCCTAGAAGTATCAAATCTAACATACGCCTATATGTTTCGGACTGAATTTGCACTTCAAATAATTTTGGAAAACTAAAAAAATAATGATCAACTATAATTAAAGGAGAAATTAAAGGTTTGATCCAGTAACAAAGGATATTACAGTATCAATTATCTGTGTTTTGACGTTTTTCAAAAAGTTTTTTAACACAATGTTATCACTGGCGCTATTAGTTTAAAATTAGTATTTTTTTTTTTTAACTTCTCTTCCTCTCCATTCAGTGACATAATAGTCATTTGACTTGAATTGACTTCAACTTTAGTGTCACCAATACTAATTTTAAATCGTCAATTTGAATTTATTTCCCAAAAAACCTTGTTCTCAATCAACTATACAATATCTATCATCGTTCAAACATTCCCATATCAGCCCTAAAGGGCTAAATATTGTGTCTGTACAAATTCCTTAGATATCCTATCCAAGCTTCCTTTAAGAAAACCACAAATGCATTACTAAATCCTCTATGATACGCGTTTGGTTACTAAAATTTAATTTTGAAATCGGGCAATAAAGTTAATTCCCAATCTCAATTTTTGCAATTTCAACGAAACTACCTGATAAGAAATATTAGAAAATTTCGTTAGAAGTTATTCAGAACTAATGTCAAATCAACTTCACACTGATTTCGGACAAATCTTGATCTAAATTAAAACTTTGAATATTCATACTAATTTAGTATAGTTAATTGGATTTGTTGGTATATTGTTGAACTCTATAAATTTTTAAATAAGTTGAACTTTTCAGACGCCCTGTACAATGAAGACTGGCAAATAATTGCCAATCAGAATATTCCGAAGTGTGTTCTATTGTGCCAGCCTTAAAAAAGATTTCGATTAAATTGAATTTGGGTTTGTAGGTTAGTTAAAAGTCTGGATTTCTTAGCAATCACGGTTTTCCTATCTTAATTTTTCTTAGGGGCAGGTCTACGTCTTTCATATACGATGCCAGTCAATCAGTGTTAGTCTTTTTTTCTGAGATGCTAGTCGGCTAGTACTAGTCTTTCATCTACGATGATAGTCAATCAGCGCTAGTCTTTTGTCTGCGAACTGGTAAACAAGTGCTAGTCTTTTGTCTGCGATTCTAGTCAGTCAGTGATAGTCTTTCACTTACAATGTTAGTCAATTAGATTTATTCAAAGAAAGTTTTGATAGACAAGCCTTGACTAAAACTTTAATCAATTGAGAGATAATTTTGGCTAGATACAAATTTAGGTACTACTCATATTATAGATTTACTTTTGTTATTTAGTATGGATATTGGATGAATTATGTTTGGGTTTATTAATATAATGAAAATATTACAATTTACCAATCTTCTTAGATAATCTTAAGTGGTATAAGTTTGCCAATCAGAATTGTTGAAAAGAGAATTGTTTAAATGGTTAAATATTCTTATTATTACTAGTATTATTAGTACTGTTATCATTTTTGATAATGTAGGGGATAAAAGTTTTCAACAAATTTAGCAAAAGACTATGCAATAATAATATTATAAAGAAATAAAATAAGTTCTACCCACTTACACTCTATACACTTACACTAAACTCTATACACTTTACACACTATAAATAGTAAAAAGAGAGTAGGGGGAAGGAAACAGGAGGGTCATATTTCATTTTTAATATTTCTATTAAGCTGGGAATGAAAGACTAGAAAGACATCCTATTACTTTAACAAGGTGTTCCAACTATAAGAGAATCGTCCCCTCATTTTATTGCTTTCCACTAATTAATTGTGGAAGTAGCTTCCAAATAGAAAGCCTACGCAACTCCTTAATCACGTTTGGGGGACTCGGGAAGAAGAAAGGTTTGTAGAACTTCTCGTCAATTATTTATTTTTTAGTCTCCTTTCTCCGGTCTTCCCTATTATGCACTCTCTCAGGTAACCCAATGAATAACTAATAGTGATCGGATACATATATACTTTATATGACATTAAAGAGGGGCTGCTATTCTTGATTTTATTAACTATGGTAATTCCCCTTGCACTTTTATAGCTCCATTTTAAAAACTAGAGACAGAGAGACATAATTTTCAAGAGAATTAAAAGTTCTCACTTGAAAGGAAAAAGTAGATGGAACTCATAAGAGAGAAAGATCTATAATTTTCCCAAAGAGTTGAAAAATACTATTACCAATGGTTGCGTAGTATTACCTAGAGGAAATCAAAAACTGAACACACGCTTTATTTTAATTAATTAAATATAAAAAAAAGTTTTTTCAACTGAAAGTAAGGAGCGACACTAAAATTTAAACCAGAAATTACTTCGTATATGAAAGGGTTTGCTTCCTCATCATGGCCCCGTTCTTCATACTAAAGTTTGACTCTTTCTCTCAACTCTTCTTTTTAAAACAGTAAAAAACTTTAGCGTAAAGAGCGGGGCGTTGATGAGGAAGCAGCCCCTTTCATATACGAATTAATTTCTGTTCGTTTTAAATTTTAGTGTCGCTCCTTACTTTCAGTTGAAAAAACTTGTTTTTTTTTATTATTTAATTTCTGAACGTTTTTGAATCAATGCATGTTTTGATTTTGGCTCTCCGCAGAGGAATAAATAAAACAAAATTTGCATTTTTTTAATTTTTTGTTTGGCTAAATGGCTTTCTCATAATTTTGATCGAATGATTTTGATAAAAAAAGAGCGGGGGAGGAACCCTAGTTGCCCTCCAATTTTTGGGTTAATTAAAAAGGCAACTAGAACTTTTAATTTTTTACGAATCTTTTTATTAGTAAAAGATATAATTTTGTCCCAATTCATTAAGAATTACCCCTGAATCACAAAAGCCGTAGAATAAATAGTTGACATTACTAAAAATACTTTAGCATAAAGAGCGAGCTATTAGGAGGAGGGGAGCCCCTCATATGGGTAATAACTTCTGTTCGTTTTAAGTTTTAATGCTTCTCCCTACTTCCAGCTGAAAAAACTTTTTCATATTTATTTTTTCATTGTTTTTTTTAAGTAATGCTAGTAAATCCTCCCTTCATGGAAATTTTATTCCCCCATGACAAATTCCTCGATGGAAAGCTCCACCAGAATATCCCCCTCTTCTCAACCCCTCCCCCAACCAAAAAATCCTCCTGAAAACGCCTGTACACTTCCCAATAACCATTACTATATGTAAGCACTGGTCAAAGTTTGTAACTTGTAGCCCCTCCCATGGGGACTCTGGGGGAGTAAGTCGTCTCCAAAGACATAGTTATAAGGTTTTTCGACTACGCTGAATAAAATAGCAATCTCAGAATTTTCATCAGTTGACTTTGGGAAAATAATTAGCGTGGGAGGGGGCCTAGATGCCCTCCAATTTTTTTGGTCACTTAAAAAGGACACTAGAGCTTTTCATTTCCGTTAGAATGAGCCCTCTCGCAATATTCTAGGACAACTGGGTCGATACGATCACCCCTGGGGAAAAAAAACTAAAAAACAAATAAACACGCATCCGTGATCTGCCTTCTGGCAAAAAATACAAAATTCCACATTTTTGTAGATAGGAGCTTGAAACTTCTACAGTAGGGTTCTCTGATACGCTGAATCTGATGGTGTGATTATTGTTAAGATTCTATGACTTTTGGGGGCTTTTCCCCCTATTTTCTAAAATAAGGCAAATTTTCTCAGGCTCGTAAATTTTGATGGGTAAGACTAAACTTGATGAAACTTATATATTTGATATCAGCATTAAAATCCGATTCTTTTGATGTAGCTACTGATATCAAACTTCCATTTTTTGAGTTTTGGTTACTATTGAGCCGGGTCGCTCCTTGCTACAGTTCGTTACCACGAACTGTTTGATTAATACTTGATTTAAATGTCGTTTTTTTTTTAAAGCCAACCTGTTATTTTATAAAAAAAATTAGGTTATTTCGGTTTTATACTCGCTTTCTCGTTTTCAAAATACTTGTGGCTTGGTTTGATAGCAAAATATATGCCTGTTGAAGAACAGATTCCCAAAATATGCGAATTTTTCAGTTGGTAAAAGAAGTGAGGGTTTCTGGATTCTGCAATACAGTACCCTCTTTGAATCCCTGCCCGGGGGCTTTTTTTAGAAACTGTGTAAAGATACATGCCTTTATTATGTAATAGTGACAGTTTTCTAAGAGATGCAGGTGGTTATTACAAAATAGGGAACGTTTACTTCAAGATGTCCGTGTCTGTTACTTAATAGTTTTTTCTTTGATTTTTTAAAAAACCCGCGAGGGTCACCTTCAGGGCCCTCAAAGGTAGGGAATCTTCAAGACACTGGGTCCCTAGAAACCATTTCCAAAGTGGACCCTAGCGAGAAATTTCACTGGGGTTTTTAGCAAACAATCCTTCTGGGGATTGTTTGGGGAATGCCTAGCATCCAATTTCACCAGGCCCTAGAATTCAATTCATACAATGGACCCTAGCATGCAATTCCACTGGGGCCCAAGCAGCCGTTTCCACCATGGATCCTAGCATCCAATTCCACCAGAGGTAACCTAGCAACCGTTCCAACCGGGGTCCTAGTAAGAAATTCCACTGGGGCCCTAACATCCAATTCCAACGGTGATCCTATAATCCGATTCCATGGGGGCCCAAGCATTCGATTTCACAGGGTCCTAGCAACCAATTCCACGGGGGGGGGGAGGAGGCCCGCTTTCAGTTGGAAAAACTTTTCATATTTATTTTTTCATTGTTTTTTAAATAATGCTAGAAAATCCTGTACTCCATTCATGGAAATTTTCTTCCCCCATGACAAATTCCTCCATGAAAAGCTCCCCCAATATATCCCCCTCTTCTCAACCCCTCCCCCAAACACAAATCCCCCTAAAAACGTCTGTACACTATATGTAATTACTATATGTAAGCACTGGTCAAAGTTTGTAACTTGTAGCCCCTCCCAAGGCGACTGTGGGGGAGTAAGTCAGCCCCAAAGACATAGTTCTAAAGGTTTTTTGACTATGCTGAATAGCGTGGCATCTCAGAATTTCGATCCGGTGACTCTGGAAAAAAATTAGCGTGGGAGGGGGCCTAAGTGCCCTCAGTCACTTAAAAAGGGCACAAGAACTTTTCATTTCCGTTAGAATAAGTCCTCTTGCAACATTCTAGGACTAATGAGTTGATACGATCACCCCAGGAAAAAAAAAACAAAAAAAAACAAACAAACAAAAAATACAAAATTCCACATTTTTGGAGATAGGACCTTGAAACTTCTACACTAAGGTTCTCTGATCCGCTGAATCTGATGATGTGATTTTTGTTAATAGTATGTGGCTTTTAGGGGGTGTTTCCCCCTATTTTCTAAAATAAGGCAAACATTTTCTGGCTTAAACTTTTGATGGGTAAGACTAAACTTGATGAAACTTACATATTTAAAATCAGCATTAAAATGCGATTCTTTTGATGCAGTTATTGGTATCATAATTCCATATTCTAGAGTTTTGGTCACTATTGAGCCGGTCGCTCAATAGTAACGTAAGCATACACAAAGTAGCAGTAATGTTTTGAAAGAATCACTATACCTCACAACCTTAAAACTAAGTAAAAAAGGCACCCTCAAAGGAAACATTCACCTAATTTGGTATTAGAAAGTTTCAAACAAACCCTTCATCTGTGAGGTAAAACAAAGCACAATTATCAAAACTATGGCCTTAGAAATAAAGCCACCTTTAAAAACAAAGATTTTTAAAATAAAATTCTTTATCTCTTTTCACGCGTTAATTAATCTGGAATCCTTTTTCTCTAAAATATATCTTCTATTCAAACAGGAATTTAACAGCATATTTCTTACTTACTTGTGACGGGAATCAGACATTTCCAACTTGCCTGGCATCCAGAACCTTCGAGACATACTAGGTCCATGTAGTGCTGTCTGCTACCAGCTACTCTGCAAGTGGAAGCCGCTGGATTGTCCATTTGTCTCAGAACTTTCTGAACCCCCAGATAGATTCAAAGTATGAATTGTCAAGGTTCCCCAGTTTTTCTGCTGTCCTCCTGGACGTCTCTTAAGTTTTCACACAACGGGAAAACCAGAATTTTGGCTTGCATCCGTGACCAAAAACTGGGAATATGATTCTCTATCGTATGCATTAGCTGGGCTTGTTAGTTCAAGCTTTGGAGCATTAATATATGAAGATAAATGGGTTTCCGAATATGGAAAGTAAGGTTTCAGGCATCTGCTGACAATTCAGTTCAAGAATTCAACAAAGGGCCTTGATGGAACACGGCTTTCAAGAAGATGAATCTTGACAGATTTGCCTAAACTGCCCGTAATTTTCTTCTAAACGAACGATATAAGGACTAACGGAGGCTATTTATTCTTTTATTTTTTACACTTTTAGTTTAAGAAAAGTAGCTAGAACATACAAACCTAAACGAAATTTCCTACTGGACGGGAAAATTCTTTACTTACAAAATAGCACAAAAAAGTATTGAGCAAATATTTGGCTATTTCTTCTAGTCGCTCAAATAAAACCTGCAACATTTGAAAACACCGGTCATTTGGTCGTTTAAAACTAAGGCAACGAAGACCTGAAAGTCAAAGACATATTTTAGAAAGATAAGCTGAGATTAAGACTGGGGTAAATGCTTTGAAATGTTTGAAACTCTTTGATACTTCTCCGCCCCCGATAAAAGTCTCTAGATATCTTTTGTAAGGTCATTTACACTACCAATAACTTTATCATACATCAAAGGTCTTAAAACTTAAGATAATAATGCCTGTAGTGCGGTTATCCTATTTGCTTCACCCATTCCGCATTAATTGTTAATTGGTCTTGACCACCACAGGGTATGGAATCAGTTATATTAGAGGAAGCATCAAACCCAGACTGTATAGACAAAATTATAAACGCATATCCAGTAGACAGAATTCAGCGACAGCAGTAAATAAAAAGATAAAATTTAGAAGACTAATGCCTGCAGTGCAGTTATCCTATTTCATTCACTCAATCCGCCCTCATTCTTAAGTGGTCTTGACCACCACGGGTTATGAAATCAGTTATATTAGAGGAAGCATCAAACCCAGACTGTATAGACAAAATTATCAACACATATCTAGTCGACAGAATTCAGCCACAGCAGTAAATAAAAAGATAAAATTTAGAAGACTAATGCCTGCAGTGCAATGGTCCTATTTTATTTACTCAATCCGCCCTCATTCTTAAGTGGTCTTGACCACCACGGGGTATGAAATCAGTTATATTAGAGGAAGCATCAAACCCAGACTGTATAGACAAAATTATAAACACATATCTAATCGACAGAATTCAGTCACAGCAGTAAATAAAAAGATAAAATTTAGAAGACTAATGCCTGCAGTGCAGTTATCCTATGGGCCTCACCCAATCTGTCCTCATTCTTAAGTGATCTTAAGAGTTTAAGGTCCTAAGAGAAAGCATGCTTATTCACAGGTCAGAGTCTTTCTTTTGCAGGTCATGAGCCTTTTTTGGGGATTAAATAAAAAAAACAAGTTTTTTTTAACTGAAAGTAAGGAGCGACATTAAAACTTAAAACACACAGAAATTACTTCGCATATGAAAGAGGCTGCTTCCTCATCAACGCCCCGCTCTTTACGCTAAAGTTTGACTCTTTCTCTCAATTCTTCTTTTTAAAACAGTAAAAAACTTTAGCGTAAAGAGCGGGGCGTTGATGAGGAAGCAGCCTCTTTCATATACGAAGTAATTTCTGTGTGTTTTAAGTTTTAATGTCGCTCCTTACTTTCAGTTTAAAAAACTTGTTTTTTTTTTATTTAATTTCTGAACGTTTTTGAATCAATGCATGTTTTGATTTTGGCTCTTCGCAGAGGAATAATCAAAACGAAATTTGCATATTTTTTTTTTTTTTGGCTCAATGGCTTTCTCATAATTTTGATCGAATGATTTTGAGAAAAAAAGAGCGGGGGACGAAGCCTAGTTGCCCCCCGATTTTTTGGTTAATTAAAAAGGCAACTAGAACTTTTAATTTTTTACGAATCTTTTTATTGGTAAAAGATTTACGTAACTTATAAATTAGCTTACGTAAAGAACTTTTGTATTCTCATGTTTTTATTACATATATGAGGGGATTCGCCCCATCGTCAGTACCTCGCTCTTTACACTAAAGCTTAAATTTTATCCCAATTCATTAGGAAGGACCCCCTGAATCACAAAAGCCGTAGAATAAGTAGTTGAAATTACTGAAAATACTTTAGCGTAAAGAGCGAGGTATTAGAAGGGGGTGAGCCCCTCATATGGGTAATAATTTCTGTTTGTTTTAAGTTTTATTGCTGTTCCTTACTTCCAGCTGAACAAGCTTTTTCACTTTTATTTTTTAATTGTTTTTTTTTTAAATATTGCTAGTAAATCCTACTCTCCCTTCATGGAAATTTTCTTCTCCCATTACATATTCTCGAAGGAAAGTTCCCCCAGCATATCCCCCTCTTCTCAACCCCTCCCCCAAACCAAAAAAATCCTCCTGAAAACGCCTGTATACTTCCCAATAACCATTACTACATGTAAGCACAGGTCAAAGTTTGTAACTTGTTGCCCCTCCCACGGGGACTGTGGCGGGGTAAGTCGTCCCCAAAGACATAGTTATAAGGTTTTTCGACTACGTTGAATAAAATAGCTATCTCAGAATTTTGATCCGTTGACTTTGGGAAAATAATTAGCGTGGGAGGGGGCCTAGGTGCCCTCCAATTTTTTTGGTCACTTAAAAAGGGCACTAGAACTTTCCATTTCCATTAGAATGAGCCCTCTTGCAACATTCTAGGACAACTGGGTCGATACGATCACCCCTGGAAAAAAAAAAAAAAAAAAAAAAAAAAAAAAAAAAAAAAAAAAAAAAAAAAAAAAAAAAACACGCATCCGTGATCTGCCTTCTGGCAAAAAATGCAAAATTCCACATTTTTGTAGATAGGAGCTCGAAACTTCTACAGTAGGATTCTCTGATACGCTGAATCTGATGGTGTGATTTTCGTTAAGATTCTATGACTTTTAGGGGGTGTTTCTTCCTATTTTCTAAAATAACGCAAATTTTCTCAGGCTCGTAACTTTTGATGGGTAAGACTAAACTTGATGAAACTTATATATTTAAAACCAGCATTAAAATTCGATTCTTTTGATGTAGCTATTGGTATCAAAATTCCATTTTTTAGAGTTTTGGTTACTATTGAGCCGGGTCGCTCCTTACTACAGTTCGTTACCACGAACTGTTTGATCACTTCTCATTAGCTACTGAATAATTTTTGTCTTTTTTTTGTTGGAAAAATACCTCATCTTATCAGGGAGCAAATGCTGTCAAAGGCAAAGACACTGGTCAACACTCTTCCCCTCGAATCCTTTGTTTCTCATCCTCTCTGATCTATAATTCCTCTCTTCCCTGCTTTCTTCCTCTTTCTCTCTCTTTATATCTCCCAGCGTATTTAATTCTTTTCGTTTCACCCCTTATAAGCTTAGAGTCAAAGATTTTAATTCTTTTTGTCTTCAATTATTTATTTTCAATTCTTTAATTTCTATAAGTAAAAACATTAGAAATCCTAATAGTCATTTCTTTGAGAAACCAGAATCAGGATTATATTCAAAAAGGAGGTTTGGGACATCTGGAACCACTCTGTTATCTTTTAAAATTCTAGAAACTTTGAAGATTCTAATATAAAAAAAGCAAATTTTTTCCGTTTGAAGACTTGTCATCGTGTAGACAACGTGCTTTCAGACAATGCTTTTCCCATCGGATTTTTCCGTCAATCGCCAAAGTTTTGAGAAATTCCATGTTCAACATCAAAAACGGATGGCAAACGCATATATAATGAAAAAAGAAATCACCAATGTAACAGCACAGACATAAAAAAAGACAGAAGGAGAAAAGGAAGACTGTTTTCCTACATTAGTGATTAATTTAGATCAGTACTTGAATGAGGCCTCAACCCTACTCATCCATACAATCACCTAGGTCAAACAGCATAGCCACACACAATCAACCATAAAGAATAATCCATTTACCAAAGTCGTTATATATAATGTAAGCGAAACGAAAATGTAAAAAAACCCACATATGGAACGGTCAATACTTTTAATATAAACTAATATACTAATTAATTCTATGCTAAAAAGATTTTAATAGACTAAAAAATTGATTGAAATCGTTTGAGGCCTCAAATTCAGTGAAAAGAATCTAGAAACCTCCTGCCCTCTCTATAGTTAGCATTGCTTCTAGATACCATGAAAAACAACTAGGACACTAGGGCTCAGCCACTAGGCTGAGTCAACAACTACACTGCCCTCTTGTCGTTGTACTTTGGTGGCTAAGGAATGAGCCACTTTTCTCTATCCCAAGGGAGTTTGGATTTGACCCGACCCCCCTAAAAGGTATAATTTGGAGACCAATTTTTAATTTGCGCTAGTTTTAGTCAAGACTGGGAATTACCTGGAAGATGTGATGATGGCAAGAATTAACATCAACACCCATAAAGCTAAGACACTAACTTGTTCGTAGTTTTGGCTGCTATCCAACCACCTTTCCGCTAGTTTCCACAGTGACTAAAATTTAGAGATCTTTTTCCCCTATTCTCACAAAATTTAAAATCATAGCTTTTTGTGACAAAGGACAAGAAAAAAGATGGCTTTAGGGACTCCTCCCCCAACAGAGGTGGGATCAGATATGAAACCCAGAAAGTTTTGATTAGTAGGGTAAATGTTCGAACTTTCCACTGTGCAGATGGGAGATTAGTTTTAAGTCCCATTAGCCTAAATCTTGTTGAGAAACAGCAATCTTTTCAGGCAGACGTGTAAATGGTAAGGTTCAGTAGGCCCCCTCCCTCCTACCATTAGTCGGATTTCCGTTTAGGTCCAGTACCAAGACATATACATCTAAAATTCTAGAAAATTGTATCCAAATAAACCTTTTATAAAACAAAAAACAATCAAAACTCGGGATTTTCACTTTAAAATTTACAGATTTATCTCTTAAAAGCAAAGAGGAGGCATAAAAGTTCAACCACAACTTTTGAAAACTAATTTCAAGTACTTTATGAATTAGGCATTACATGATCCAAGAGAAGTTTTCTGTCAGAGACAAGACAGTTTCGTTTTGCATTTTGTTTATGCTATTTAGTAGGCTAAAAAGACAAAATCATTAGCATTTTTGTCTTGAAAGCTACTAAAAATTTTGCAAACTAGAAAAAAAACCTCTTTTTTCTGTTTCCTCTTATCCAAGTAACGAAAACGTTTTATGTCTCTCTATTTCTAAGCTGGAGACTGCTGATCCCGATAAATAAAATCTAGAAAACGGCTGTGATTTCGAGCCACACAACTATAGGTAGGGGAGACCGGGGCGCCTTCGGTCACGGGGTGCCTCCGGTCACCCCCAATAACTCATTTTGAGTTTACGTATTTTTATGCTAGATGGCACTGGGGAGGTTGTTTATCCAAGGTGGATGTCCGAAGAAAATTTCCCTCAGTTAGCTTCAGCCAGTTTAGCTGGAGAGAGTTTCGTACCATTTTTTTTGCGAAAAGTAAGTTTCTCTACTTCTGTTTGAACCTAGCCTTCCCCTTCTGTTTGGCATGGATTTCGATGATTAAATTCGTATACACATAGAAATGATAGGACTAGAAGATAGTGGTATTTCTAAGGAGAAATCTTTCTCTGTTTTCGGGTCAGAAAATAAGTTTGACAAAATGGCGGCTGGGGCACCTTCGGTCAGTCCACGACAGGGCACCTTCGGTCGCTGACCGGAGGCACCCCAACCTGATGAATAACGTAACCTTACCAGTTTTAAGTTAAAGATAGGTCTCTCTACAATTCAATTGTGGTTAACATTGATGCTCCCAGCATAGAACTAAAGTAAGGTGTACCAAAAGAGTTTGTTACTTTCAGAACGAGAGAAGGGCAGTGATGCCCTTTTGAACATAGAAGTTTCAATCAAATTTTTTCAAAGTTTCAAAATTTCAATAGGTTTCCTAAAAGCCCCTTTTCCACCCAAAGCCACCTGATCAAAATTTTGAGATAGTCATTTAAGCATAGTTGAAAGGTCATATAACTATGCTTCTGAAAATGTCAAACCAAAAAACAAACCCAACCTCCACCGCGCAGTCGTTGGAGAAAGGACAGTAAGTTAAGCAATTAGCCCATTATTTATGTATAGTACTTTTATCAGGAAAGGGGAGCAGGTTTCACCCATGGTGTCCAAAAATGCCAAGGGCATTCAAGTGAAGCTTTTAGGGAATGTTGAGGGAAGTGTTGAATTAAATCAAAACAAAATACATTTTGTATATTTTCTCATTTTTAACTTTAATAAATCCAAAATTATTAAGACCTTCAAAGACGAATATCAGTAATTTTTATTAAACTGTCAATTCCCATTCATTAGTCTGTTTTCAGTAATTTTGGCTATGATTGTGTTTTTTTCAATGACTGGAGAAGTAACGATTGTTTTCAGTAGATCGCAAATTATGTTCTGGTCTTTAGAAGGCACGGCGGGGGGAGGGGTGTGTGCCTTACTCCTCTTAGTTTTTGCGGGTTTTGAGTTTGACTTGAACAGTCTTTATTAATGTTCATCTTCGGTTTAATGTAGTTCTTTACTTTTCCTGGGAAAACTTCTTTTTGTGAAACTTTTTTTTAATCAATTAAACTAATGAATAATATTTTCTATATTAACTTAATACCAGTGTTTAATAGGTTCACTATTAAACATACGCAAACTTTTACTGTAGGTCATTTTTACACTGCCAAATTCGGTAAGTCTTAATTTCAAAGTTTCTTCCAGATCATTGGTTATGGTTCGGAACAGAGTTCCAAAACGCCCGAAGGGTGTGTCAGATGAGGCTATGAACACTGCTGTTTCCAAAGTTTTGATGGACAAAGCTTCAATTCGTAGTACTGCAACAGCTTTCGGAATACCGAAATCAACCCTTATCGACAACGTTCGCCGAGCAAAAGAACTACGCGAGCAAGAGCAAGGGGGCATACCAGTGCCTATTCAAGCTGGGGTCTCTAATTCTGGAACCTCTAGTGGTGGCACATTCAATAGTGCTTTTCTTCCGACAAGAAAAGAGAGACTGTCAACTGCAAAAATTTTCACGGCCAATGAAGAGGGCCAGCTTGCTGTTTATTTGAAACATTGTTCGAAAGTCCATTATGGTATGACCCTGATGCAAACACGAAAGTTTGCATATGATTATGCAAAAAGACTAGATAAGAAAGTTCCTCACAACTGGGAAGAAGCACAGATGGCTGGGCCAGACTGGATGAAGGGCTTTATGATAAGGCAAGGTGATTCGTCTCTCAGAAAGCCAGAGAACACTAGCTTAGCTCGCAGCTCGAGCTTCAATCGTGCTAATGTTGACAGATTCCTTGACAACTTGGAGGCTGTCCTGCACAAATACAAATTCACAGGAGAAAGCATTTGGAACTGTGACGAAACGGGGGTCACAACTGTACTTGACAGCCCCAAGGTGATAGCACAAACCGGTACCAAGCAGGTTGGTCAGGTTACCACAGCTGAAAGGGGCGAACTTGTTACTGTTTGTTGCTTTGTCAATGCTATTGGTGGAACCGTGCCACCAGTCTTCGTATTCCCCAGAGCAAAGTTCAAGGATCATATGATGTTTGGGGCCCCTGCAGGAAGTCTCGACCTAGCCCAAACAACTGGTTGGATGACTGCAACATTGTTTTACGAGGAGATACAGCATTTCAAGAAACAAGTTCGATGTTCTAAGGACAGCCCGGTCCTCTTATTGCTCGATAACCATGAGAGCCACATCGGTCTTGACGTTATCATGTACGCCTGTGCAAATGGCATTGTTTTACTATCCTTCCCACCCCACTGCAGTCATCGTCTTCAGCCTCTAGATATTACTATCTATGGACCACTGAAGTCTGCTTTGAAAAGAGCATTTCATGATTGTATGACTTCAAATCCGTTTCAGAGGATCCAGATCACCCATATTGCCCAGCTTGTAGGAAATGCTTATCCAAATGCACTGACCATGAACAACATCATTTCTGGGTTTTCGAAGCCTGGCATTTGGTCCTTCAACCGCAATGCTTTTTCTGATGAGGATTTTTATGCTGCGTCTGTCAGCGACCGTCCTAAGGCAGAGCCGTGCCCATCAGCAACAGAGAGAAACCCACCAGTATCGGATCTACTAGATCCTTGCCCGTCACCGTCAACTGCACCGGCAACACCAGCTGCAGAGATTCGTTACTCTAATGCTTTGACCCCCGAAGATGTCCGACCGTATCCAAAGGCATTGCTAAGGAAACAGAGCAATAGGGGCGGAAGGAAAAAGGGTGCATCGAGAGTTTTGACAGACACACCAGAGAAAGATAAAATTGAAGCTGCTATGATGGCTAAGGAAGCAAAGCAAGATGAGAAAGATGCAAAAGCAAAAGCAAGATTGCTGAAAAAAATATGAAGAAGCCAACAAGTCAAACGAAAAGCAAGGGTCAGAAGAGGAAGCAGCAAACGTCTTTGTGCGATCAGTCGACTGATGAAGAATCTGTTGTTTCAGTTCATCTGGATGATGACACGGATGATAGTCTACATATCGGTGATGACGAGCTAACTGAGCCACTTGCACTGGGGACCCTTAGTATTGGCGACTATGTGTTGGTGGAGTTCGAAGGCAAGAACAGTTCACTGCACTACGTTGGATTCGTCAAAGAAAAAGATAACAGTGAAGTTTTTGTAAGTTTCCTTCGCAGAAAGGACAGTGATTCTAGCAAGTTTTTTTTCCCACAAGTAGTGGATGAAAGCTATGTCAATTTGGCGGATGTTAAGATGAAATTGCCCATTCCTAGCAGAAGTGGGGGTACGGCACGTGTCGCAGAGATGATTGAGTTCAGCGACGTCGATTTTTGAGGCTTTGACCGAAAAATTTGCATTGTTCTCTTTATTTCTTCATTGGCTCTTATTATCCTCGTTTTTTTCTTCTTTAAGATCCTTTCGTTGCACTGAAAACGGTTGAGCAGAAGTCTTGATCGGAACATTTGCACCGTTTTCTTCGTTTTTTCACTGGCTGTTATTATCCTCGTTTCTCTTTTCTGTACGATTCTTTCGTTGCACTGAAGATGGTTAAGTAGATGTCTTTACCCCCTCTGAAGTTTAATACGAGTATCCTTTCCAGAAGAACCCTAAGTGTTCCCAGGGCATAAATTAGAACGCCTGCCCCTAGGTTTAGGGGGGGGGAGGTTGTGTCAACCCTGGAATTTTTGTTATCTTATGTTTAAACTAATTTTAATAAAATAACTATCTCAAAGTTTTTATCCGATGGGTTGGGTAAAACGAGGTGTGGAGAGAGGGATGCCAGTTTCTTTCTGATATCTTTCAACTATTAAAATGTGAACTAGATAGAATATGCCAATTTCCTATCGAACAAACCCTCTCTGAAGTTTATACGAGCACCCCTTTCCTAAAAACCATATATGCCCCCAGGGCATAACTTACAACGCCTGTCCTCTGAATCTGGGGGGGATGTACCAACCTTGTATTTTTTTATTTATCTTTGAACTATTTCTTAACAAAATGGCTATCTCAAAATTTTTATCTGATGCCTTTTGAGGAAAAAGGGAGTGGAGGGGCGTTAGTTGAACTCTTTTTATGTTGACTCATAAAAAGGGCAATAGAACTACCTATTTCCAATCGAATGAGCCCCCTTCGAAGTATCTACGATCACCCCTTTCATGTGAATTGCCCCTGAGACAAAAATAAATAATAAATAAATGATCAAACATTGAAGCATTATGATCTTTACTGTAAGGGACGCTTTACAGATGCCTCTGAATATAGAAAAAACTAAAACTTTCAATGTCTAATAACTTGAGTCCTTTCTGATGTTTATACGACAACCTCTTCCATAAAAAACTTGTATGTCCCCTGGGCATAAGTTACCGCCCTTCTTCCAGAATTGGGAGCGGGGTCTGTTGAACCCAAGCAGTTTGTTCTTTGATTGTTGGACTATTTTAAACTTAATGGCTATCAAAATTTTGATAGGATGCATTTGGGAAAAAAGTGGGGATGGGTAGATGCCCTCCGATCATTTTGATGAATGTTAAAAGGGTAACTAGAACTTTTGATTTCCAATCAAATGAGCCATCTCTGAAGTTTATGCGAACAACCCTAACATAAAACCTTATATGCCTCGGGGCATAAGTTAAAACAACTGCCCCATGGCTCTGGGGGGATGTGTTAATCCCGGAGTTGACATTATTTAATCCTTGAACTATTTTGAATAAAATGTTGATGTAAAATTTTGATCGCTTGCATTTGGAGAAAAAGGGTTTTGTTAGGCTAGATGCCCTTCGATCGGTTTTGACTCTTAATGGGGGGAATGACACTCCCCCCAGGGTCTGGGGGGAGTGTCATCCCTGGAGTTTTATTACATGATCTTTGAGCCATTTTGAACAAAATGGTTATCTAAAAATTTGATAGGACCTTTTTGGGGAAAAGAGGGTAGGGGTGGCTAGTTAACATCAGATTACTTTTGATTCTTAAAAAAGGAATTTGAACTTTTAATTTCTAATCATTTGGGTCCCCTCCAAAGTTAATACGACAGCCTCTCCCATAAAAATCTCTATGTGCCCCTGGGTCATAAGTTACAACCCTTTCCCTGGGATCTGCGGGGTGGGGGTATGTTAACCCTGAAATTTTTGTTATCTGATTGTTGAACTATTTCAAGCAAACTGACAATTTCAAAATTTCTGATCTATTTTGATCAGAAGCATGTGGGGAAAAGAGGGTGTATGATTGTGTGCGGCCTGGGGGGATATATGCTCTATGATCACTTTTGACGCATAAAAAAATAACTAAAAGTTTTCATTCCCAATCAATTGAGCCACATCTGAAGTTAATACGAATCATCTTACATATTTGCCCCTGGGGCATTACTTTAAACACTTGCTCCATGCTTCCTGGGGGTTGTGTCGACCCTGTAGTTTTGTTATCTCACTTTTGTATTATTTTTAACAAATGGCTATCTCGAAATTTTATACGACAAGCTTGGGGAAAAAGTACGTGAGGGAGGGGGGGGGCTAGTTGCCCTCTGATCTTTTTTTACTCTTATTAAGTGAACTATAATTTTCAATTTTCAATTAAGTTAGCCACCTTTGAAGTTTATACGAGTAAATTTTCCATGAGGACCATATATACCTCCAGATGTGTTTGAAATTCCAAGATGTGGTTGAAATTCCACCAAAATACATTTAAAATCCAGACTTACATCCAGTCAGTAAAGATTGAATAATTAAAGCCATAGACCCTAGGCCCAGCGGTTGACTTATGTAAATTAGGCGGAGTGATAGGAATATGTAAATTAGGTGCAGTCATGGGATCCATAGAAGATCCGGTTGTTAGAGAGGGTCATGACCGGATATGGTCACTAAGGCGTTCCGGCCGGATCCATAGGAGATCCTTAGAGCCTCAGGCGTGACAGCTTAAGCCACTAACCCATTACTACTTCCGGATGAAAAAGTTTTTTTAGCGAACCTTCACTTGAAGAGAAAATATCTTCTGACAGTTTTTAAAGTCTTGCCGGTTATCCCCTCTTCCATGGAATACTTCCCTACACAACCCCCCAGTAAAAAGTTACTCCTGCAGAAAATTCCCCCTTGAGAATTTACGCAGCAGAAAACTTCCACATGGAGAATTCCTCCCGTGTAAAATCCTCCCCCTACGGAAAGATACTCTAGACAATTGAGTCGGCAAAGAGAAATTGAGACAAATAAAAATTATTTTTTCACGGGAATTCTGACAAATTCAGGCAGTGAATAGTATACTCCCGGAACTTTCCCTCCCCAAGGAAAATCTCCTCAGCAGAAAATTCACACCAAGCCCTTGGGAAGAACATACAAAAAAATTTTGGTACTCAAGTGGTAGTCATTACGGAAAGTTTTTAGCATTGCGTGTACCAATTATAATCTGTCAATTGAACTGTCGCCATCTCCCCTGGGCTACTGTTGAGAATCCATTAGCCTGTGTTTTCATTCACATGGAAAATACACGAGCCAAATACCTTAGGGAATCTAATATTAAATTCTAACTTACAGGAATAAAAGCTGGTATAAGTAAAGTACTTACATAAAAGAAGAGATAGGTTACCAAAAGTAAATTAATTACCAACTAAACAAAGGTTTCATGCTTGCCGAAACATCTCAGAAGTCGAAACTTAGTGAGGGAAGGGATCTTAGAGTCTAAATATTATAATATCTACCAGAGTAGTAGTTATAGCCGTCAGTCTTCATTCTCAGACGTTCAAATCATACGTCGTCCACTGAACTGTTACGCTTTTTCTTGGGCTACTATTGAAAATCCATTAGCCTGTCTTTTCATTCATATAGACGATGCATGAAGAAACTACCTTAGGGACTATTTTGTCATTTTCAAACATGCAGGTACAAATACATGGCATAAATATGGTACTTAAATGAAAAAGGAGATATTTTACCCTAATAAATAAATACTAAGTAAATATGTTATGCTTTTATATGCATTTCAGATGTCAAACATTAGCGAGGAGCCTTAATGTTATAAATATACAAGGATGGTAGTCATAAGTAGTAATGATATTTTGGAGCTGAAAGGAACATAATTGGCATTTTCTATGTCAAACCTAAGCGAAGAGAGATATATTAGAGTTTTAATGTTATAAGTTATACCAGGATGGTAGTCATAGTTAGTAATTAAATAAAAAAACAAGTTTTTTTAAGTGAAAGTAAGGATCTATATTAAAACTTAAAACGAACAGAAATTACTTTGTATATGAAAGGGGCTTCTTTCTCACCAACGCCCCGCTCTTTACGCTAAAGTTTGACTCTTTCTCTCAACTCTTCTTTTTAAAACAGTAAAAAACTTTGGCGTAAAGAGCGGGGCGTTGGTGAGAAGGAAGCCTCTTTCATATACGAAGTAATTTCTGTTCGTTTTAAGTTTGTCGCTCCTTACTTTCAGTTAAAAAAACTTGTTTTTTTTATTTAATTTCTGAACGTTTTTGAATCAATGGATGTTTCGGTTTTGGCTGTCCGCAGAGGAATAATTAAAACGAAATTTGCATAATTCTTTTTGGCTAAATGGCTTTCTCATAATTTTGATCGAATGATTTTGAGAAAAATTAGCGGGGGAGGAAGCCTAGTTGCCCTCCGATTTTTTGGTTAATTAAAAAGGCAACTAGAACTTTAAATTTTATACAAATCTTTTTATTAGTAAAAGATATACGTAACTTATAAATTAGCTTACGTAAAGAAGTTTTGTATTCTCATGTTTTTATTATATATATGAGGGGGTTCGCCCCCTCGTCAGTACTGCACTCTTCACACTAAAGCTTAAATTTTGTCGAATTCATTAAGAATGACCCCTGAATCACAAATGCCGTTGAATAAATAGTTGAAATTACTAAAAATACTTTAGCGTAAAGAGCAGTGTATTAGGAGGAGGTGAGCCCCTAATATGGGTAATAATTTCTGTTCGTTTTAAGTTTTAATGCTGCTCCTTACTTCCAGCTGAAAAAAAAAACATTTTCATATTTATTTTTTCATTGTTTTTTTTTTATAATGCTAGTAAATCCTGCGCTCCCTTCATGGAAATTTTCTTCCACCATGACAAATTCCTCGATAGAAAGTTCCCCAAGTTTATCCCCCTCTTCTCACTCCAATCCCCCCAACCAAAAACTCCTCCTGAAAACGCCTGCACACTTCCCAATAAACATTACTATATGCAAGCACTGGTTAAAGTTTGTAACTTGTAGCCCCTCCCACTGGGACTGTGGGGGAGTAAGTCGTCCCCAAAGACACAGTTATAAGGCTTTTCGACTACGCTGAATAAAATGGCTAACTCAGAATTTTGATCCGTTGACTTTGGGAAAATAATTAGCGTGGGAGGGGGCCTAGGTGCCCTCCAATTTTTTTGGTCACTTAAAAAGGCCACTGGAACTTTTCATTTCCGTTAGAATGAGCCCTCTCGCAACATTCTAGGACAACTGGGTCGATACGATCACCTCTGGGGAAAAAAACAAAAAAACAAATAAACACGCATCCGTGATCTGCCTTCTGGCAAAAAATACAAAATTCCACATTTTTGTAGACAGGAGCTTGAAACTTCTACAGTAGGGTTCTCTGATACGCTGAATCTGATGGTGTGATTTTTGTTAATATTCTATGACTTTTAGAGGGTGTTTCCCCCTATATTCCAAAATAACGCCAATTTTTTCAGGCTCGTAACTTTTGATGGATAAAACGAAACTTGATGAAACTTATATATTTAAAATCAGCATTAAAATGCGATCCTTTTGATGTAGCTATTGGTATCAAAATTTCACTTTTTAGAGTTTTGGTTACTATTGAGCCGGGTTGCTCCTTACTACAGTTTGTTACCACGAACCGTTTGATGATATTGTGGAGCCGGATGGAACTTCAGTGGGGGAGAGATCTTAGAGTTTTAATGTTATAAAATATGCCAGGCTGGTATTCATAATTACTAATGATATTGTGGATCCGGATAGAACATAATTTGCATTTACTATGTCCAACCTCAGCGAGGAGAGAGATTTTAAAGTTTTAATATTATAAAATATACCAGGATTGTAGTCATAAATAGTGATGAGAGTATGGAGCCGGATGCAACATAATTTGCATTTTCTATGTCCAACCTCACCAAGGAAAGAGATCTTACAGTTTTAATGTTGTAAAATATACTAGGATGGTAGTCATAAGTAGTAATGATATTCTTGAACTCGATGGAACATAATTTGCATACTCCAGATGGAACACAATTTGCATTTTCTATGTCCAACCTCAACGAAGAGACAGATCTTAAGGTTTTAATATTATAAATATACCAGGATGGCGGTCATAGCTGTTAGTTTTCAGCCTCATAACTGTTCGAACCACAGAAACTAATTGAACTCTTACCAACTCCTGTGGGCTACTATTGAGAATCATTAATCCTGTGATTTCATTTGTGCCGAAAATAAAGTTGTCGAAACGAGTCGACAACCTTAGGAATCCCGTTGCTGTTTTAAGGGTATGTTGATGGGATATTGATAAAAAAAAACAAGAATACACAAAGAAAGTTATCAAAAAGGTGCATATGCAATATCTTTCGGCATGACTTAGGGTATTAAGTTGAAACTTTCAGTGAATGTTTAGTGGAATTTTTAACTAAATCAAAAGATACAGTTAAAACATTTAGCTGCTGTTGGAAAAAGGAAGGGGATGGTGGGATAAGAAAGCTTCGAACTTAGTTTCTGGGGAGGAAGAAAGGGCTAAGCAACTTCATGCATGACAAAGATGTGAGAACAATCAAAGGACTATATTCCCAGCCAGGTTGTCAAAATTACATTTTTGTAATATTTCAGGAGCGTTCAAGGAATATGTGAGGGTATTCCTTGAAACTATTCAAGGAAACTATGTGAGGTAGCCTTCAGGGAGATATGTCGATACTGGATTATGATTCAGGGACAGGTTAGAGCTATTGAAAAGACATTATGTGGATCCAGGTTATCAATTAAATAAAGAAAAACAAAACAAGTAATTTCAACTATAAGTAAGAAACAACATTAAAAATTAAAATAAAAAGAAACTATTCCGTACATAAGGGAGGCTGCTCTTTCCTCAGTCCCTCACTCGTTACGCTGATGTTTTTAGAGCTTTGAGAAAGATTCTTACACTTATTCAACGGCCCTTGGTTTTCAGCAGTCATTCTTAAATAATATGTGGTTGTCTGTATATGTGGTTGTCATTATACTGTCCGTATATGAGGGGGACTGCTCATTCCTCAATCCCTCGCTGTTATGCTAATGTTTTTTATAGCTTTAAGAAAGATTCGTATGCTTATCCAACGGCCCTTGGTTTTGGTAGTCATTCTTAAAGAATTGGGTTCAAAAACTCAAGCTTCAGCGTGAAGGGCGAGTCCCTGACACTTAAGGAATTTTTTCAGTTCACTTAAGTTTAAATGTTGCTACTTACTCCCAGTGGAAAAAAGAATTGTTTTTGATTTCTGATCTAATTCCTGATCGTGCTTCAAATTATGCGCATGACTAACCAAGATATGAGACGGGGCACCAGCCCTCACTTTCTTGCTGTTAAGTTATATGTATCAATAATTGTAAATTTATTGGTAGTTTTCCGCTTTTTCAGTTTTTCTTTTTAAGAAACAAAATTTGGGATTAGAATTAAAATTTTGAACAAAAACTTGAGCATTCAATAAAAATTTCCCATGAACAGCAATTTTGGTTAATAATTCCTTAATAGTATTTTCATTAAAAAATTTCAGGTGGGTGGAAAGGGGTATTATTCTTCATATGAACCGAAATTCTGCGCCATTTACTTTTTTCTACACCAAGCCATCACAACATCTAAATAGGGGTCCCTGGTATTTAGATACATACTATACATACGTTTAAATATAATGAAATAATGCTTATAAATAGGGAATAAGAAATATTACCATTTCAAGTAGGAGAAATCAAAGCTCTAGATAGAGCTTATCTTCCACCAACTCCCCCCCCCCCAAAAAAAAAATCCTGGTCAGGCTCACGATTCCCTGCCTCACTTTTCCACCTTTTTGCTGTTAGATGCTTGAATGCTATCTTTTATGCTACATGGAATGATTTTCGTAATGGAAGAGGCACTATTACCTCCTTTCCCCACTAGCGCCAAAACCAAAGACGTAGAAATTTTTGTTGTAGGGACTCAAAACAGGTAAGAAATCAATTTTCTCACTCTCTCCCTTTCGTGAAACTCATTCTCTATTTATCTGGAGGCTCAATAAAGTTAGAGAATTTGGACATTAAAATGGAATCTTTGAGGGGCCTATTACTTTCTCAGTAACTAAGAAGCTCAACATATAGCTTTTTAATACTTTTAAATCGCTTGGTCATTTCAAAATTTCACCAATGGCAAATTGGACAACTTTGGTAATAAGTTTTAGTTTCTGCCACAAAAATGTAAGAAAATGCCAGTTTTCCCAGGCAAAATCGTTTCGGTCACTCAGAAATGGCACAACAGCTTTCAATTTCTGTTCAAATGAGTCTCCTCATGAATTCCTAGGATCATTGATTTGTCATGATCACCCTTAGAGCAAAAAAAAAAACAAATAACTCGCATCCGAGATCTTTCTTCCGGCAAAAATGTACAATATTCCCCATGTTACACGATCGAAAGACAATGGCTGCGGGAGATTCATTTGGAACGTTTGATCCATCAGAGACTTCATTAATTTATGTACATTATTGAATTTTTGTGTCCGAAAAATGTGTCCCTATATCCCAAATATTTAAAATTTATTATATTCAAAAATAAAATCGAAGAGCAGATTCGCATGATTAACTAGACAGGGAGCATCAGCCCAAGAAAAACGAGCGTGTAAAAAACCCTACCTCCCTGACAAACTAGAAAATTTCCCGAATTTTTATTTTTCCATAGTCGAAACTCCCAAGCCACCCCTCTCTCC
>NC_088880.1:30207005-30249471 GCF_032884065.1 Artemia franciscana | reverse complement strand
GCAGGAATTAACATGATTAGGGCTCACAAACCCTATGCCTTCCCAGGGCCAGAACATAGTTTGTACTTCACTGAATTTTTTTTAATGTTTTCCCTTTTATAGCTTAGATAAATAAAAAAAAAAATAATTAAGATTTTAAGGATAAATATAAGCATAGGCCTATGTATTTTAAACTGACACATTCATTTGTAGTTTTTCCAGTAAACTGCCAATTATGTTCTGGCCTTGGGAAGGCATAGGAGTTGTGAGCCCTAATCATGTTAGTTTCTGCTCGTTTTGAATTTGACTCTGTTATTTATTGCAACTTCTCTTCGTTTCGGGTTTCATTTAGTTACTGATGCTGATTTGTGAGAGTTTTCAGTTCGGTAGACTATATGATTTTATTTTTGCCAATTTTAAGTTTAATGGAGTTTTTTTAATTTTCTTGAAAAACTTATTTTGCGGAACAACTTTTTTTTATTAATATTTATTAAAAAGATAGTACAGCTCTTGCAAGATCCACACAATCATAGCATTGGGTGTAAAACGAGGCTTGAAAATCGTTTATTTCGTATAATATCAAATTCGTCAACATGAAATATCAGACTAATGTTTCAATGAAAAGCACTTTTCACCCTTTGAATAGAATTGAAATACAGCCCACAAGATATTATTCCCTTTTGTTTGAAAATCCTCGATATACGTTCTTTAACCGTATTTTTTAAACCTCTAATTCCTGTTTTAGGTTCACTTATTCCGATTTGCCTTGTAAAACTAGCATTATTTCAGAGATATTTCTGTCAATTCTGAAACATATTTTGCCCATTTTTTCTTCGCGTGTTCTTCTTTTTCTTACACATCCTCTCTTTTCATGAATAAGATCCTGGCGGAACCTTCTTATCTCTGTTTTGCTTCTATTCTATTTCATTCTATTTTTCTATTCTATTTTTCTTCGATTTTCTTTCTTCTATTTTTCTTCTATTTTTCTATCTATTCTTATTTTGTATTTCTTATGTTCCTCTCTGTTTCTGCTTCGCTTCTTCCCGTTTGTCTCATACAAACGAGCCCCCTTTTAAAGTTAACTTTCTCAATTCTAAAATTTACGAGGCGATTCTTTGTTCAATATATGAAGCTCTGTTCTGTTTTATTTAGCTTCTTCCTATTTGTCTTTTAGATCAGCATCTTTTCAAAGTTATTTTTCTCATTTTCGGAAAATATTATACATATTTCCCCTCCGTGTCTTCTTCTGTCTCTTTCAAGCCCTCTGCTCTTATAGATAAAATGTTTTTATAAATAAAACCGGTTGAACCTTCTTTTCTATCTTTTACTTTCTTTCTAATTTTTTTTTGTTTCATGTCTTCCTATTTGTCTTGTACAACCAGCACTCTTTCAAAATAACCTTTCTCTATTCTGAACTTTGTACTTTTTCGTATTTTTCTTCCTTGCGTCATTTACGACACAATTTTATTTTCTTCAACCTATAAAGCCTATAAAGCCTTGATTGAATTGGTGTTCTACTCTCCTGAGAACGACAACTTTTATTAGAACAAAAGCACCTATTGTTAAGGAAAAGCAGAGTTGTTGTCGACAGAACTGTCAGGTCATCAAAGGTCATGATTTGTGTTTTACTAGGAATAACACTTTCTTCTCATCTTATACTTGGCACTAATTCTGATTGCTAGCGATAGAAATGAAACCGATATTTTTTGCAGGTAATAAACTGAGAAGTAGAGAAAGATGAAGAATGAAAAAGGAAAAAATGCACTTTTATATTAATACACTAGATTTTTATGATATATTACAGTGTATATGATTATATTAATTTTTCATATAGATAAATATTTTTATTTGAACCTCATTAGTTTTAGTTAAATTTTATTTGTCTTTTTTTAGGGAGTTGAGAATATGAAAAACATAGAGAACCGTTTTTAGGAAAAAGCATAATACATTCATTAAGACAAAGGGTGTATCGAATTGAAATTTGAGGATTCAAATTTGAAATTTGAGGATTTCTTTAAAGCTTAGTAAGTAGCTGGCCACGAAAGAAAGATAATGACAATTCAAAAATAAAAAAAAAATTGTGCAAAACGGCACAATTCTGAAGATTCCTAGCAATTTTACCGTGTCCTGGTGTCATCTAGTAAAGTGTTGAATGGCCATCCAGCTGGCTTTTACAAATAAATCATTATGATATTTGAAGTGAGGCAAAAGACTCCACGATCTATTGATTCTGAACAAATTATTACCAAATGTGGGCAAATTGTCATGCTAAAAAATTACCACCTAGCCGGTAAAGCGTGTTGGCTGGTTGTACAGCTAGATCAATATGAAACTCAAATCTACCCCGAAGCATTTAAGTTAATCCAAAACCATGAGAGGAAGTACAAAAAAACAACATAATAAGAATAATTTATGCTTTCATTTTTTCTACTTTTGCAGGCATAATTCCCATTTAACCTTAATCTGACCTCTCCCATCATTTACTTTTTGACACTTAGCCCTTCACATCACAAACATGGTCTATTAAGAAAAAAAAGTTGACAGAAGTGCAAATTAAATAACATATCATTGGAATAACCATTTAAAAAATTCCATTTTATTCACCCCCTCCTCCTGCAATGGATTTCCTCTGCTAAGAATTCAGCTATTGACACTTCCTTAAAAAACATATTGAAGATAGCAGCCTGGCAACTTTGCCAATACAAAAGAAGTATTCGAGTAAAAATTGTAACTCCTTGATTCTTAATGGATCTAAATTAGCACGTCCAAGTCCCATCTTTTACCTATTTATTTTTGAGTAAATTTTCCCACAAAGCAAAACCTTAAAAATTGAAAAACAGAAGCCAAAAATCAAATCGTTTTTTAGTATTGGAGCTCTTGCTCCTCCTCTGAGGAAAAATTTCCAGATTTTTAGGACACATCCCAAAAATCCATTTTCCTTTGCAGAATCGAAGTATGCAACATTTTATGCAGTATCTTTTTTACAACATTTGATTAGAATTTGCGCCTTTAAAAGGGTCTATAAGCGTATTACATGCAAATTGTGTCGTTATTTTTTGCACTCTTGGTTTTGAAATAATTAGACGATAAAGAAAAAAATAGGTTATTTTCATACTGGCTCTTATGACTATTTTGTATTTTGGTCAAGGTTATATACATCAAAGTAAAACTTCAATTTTCACAGCTTCGCAGAATGATTAATATGAGTAAACTTTAATTAGAATAAATGAAACAACAAAACACTGACTTACCTCCTTCGTCATGATCCATGCCCAAATTATGGCCAATCATGTGTGCCATGGTCGCACCAGCAAGATGTGGCTCATATATACTAATGTCTACAGATACGCCAACAGATTTGGGTGTACATATTGAATCAGGGAAAGCCATGCCTGTTTGACCTCTGATAAAAGGATCGCTCCTACAAGGCAAATTGATCCCGTTAAATTTTGAACCTATGGGGAAATGGTATTGTTTATACGTTGGGAACCAAAAGCCAGAGAGGGGGAACTATTTGACCTACTAATTGTTCTTTTCCCGTGAAAGCCCTGACAATATCATGTGTGTTTACCTGAGATCAGAGGCAATGCTTTAGCATTGCATATAGTAAAGGCCATACCGCTCGAATGTTCTATTATTATTTTTTTTTTCCAGAATCACTTCATATGGAAGGGGGTAGGTCCTATAAACTTTGGTGGAGGCTCATTGGATTAGAAAGCGAAAGTTCTAGTGACCTTTTTAAGAGTCGAAAGTGATTGGAGGGCAACTAGCCCCCCACGCCTTTTTTGTCCCAAATGCATCGATAAAATTTTGAGATAGAAATTTGGTGAAAAATTGATCAAACATTAGATACCAAAAACTCCAGAGTCAACACAACCCACCAGGGTAGGCATTGTAAGCTATACCCTGGGGTCAAATATGGTTCTTACAGAAGGGGTGCTCCTAAAAACTTCAGAGGGGGTTCATTTGATTTGAAATTGAATGTTCTAGTTCACTTTTTAAGATTCCAAAGTGATTGGAGGGTAGATAGACCCCCCTCCACTCCCCTTTTCCCCAAACCCTTCCGATGAAAATTTTAAGATAGCTATTTTGTTGAAAATAGTTCTAACATCAAATAACAAAAACTCTGGGGTTAACACTTGCCCCCAGAGCTTGGAGGCAAGTGTTAAGGTCATAGAAAGTTTTGTTTAAGGGGCGATCGCATAAATTTCAGAGGTTTTGAAAATTTACTTGAAAATTGAAAATTCTAGTTACCCTTCTATGAGTCAAAAGGAATCGGAAGGCCTGTAGCCCCCTCCACACCCTCTTTTCCCCAAATGTATCCCATCAAGTTTTGAGACTGCCAGTTTGTTTGAAATATTGCAGCGATCAGATAAAAAAAAACTTCGGTTATCATGCCCCTCAAGCCCAGGGGAAGGTAGCTTGTGATCTGGGGGCATATAAGGTTTTATAGAAGAAGTGGTCACATAAACCTTGGAGGGGACTCAAATGAAAAGGAATTGAAAGTTTTTATTCCCTTCTTAAGAGTAAAAAGTAATCTGATGGCAACTAGCCCCTGCCCCAACCTTTTTTTGCCAAAATGTGTCCAATTAGATTTTCTATAAAACTATTTAGTTCAAGATAGACGGAAGATCATATTGTAAAAAAACCTCAGGGATGATACAGACCCTCAGAACCTGGGAGAAAGCGTTATAAATTATGCCTAGGGGGCATATAAGGTTTTATGGAAGGGAGTATTGTATAAACTTCGGAGGGGGCTCATTTGATTATAAATCGGAATTTCTAGTGCCCTTTTTAAGAATCGAAAGTGATCGGAAGGCATCTAGCCCCCTCCCCCTACCATTTTCCCAAAATGTATCCCATCAAACTTTAGAGATAACCATTCTTCAAGATAGTTTAAAGATGGAATAGCAAGAAATCAGGTAAAAACGTAAAAAAAGGTAAAGAATACGGCATTAGACTTTACAGTCCCTACCAGCGTTGCTGATATCCTTTTCTTGGCCCTTCAGCCAGGATGTGTAATGAGGGGCTGGGGGCCAACCATCCGTGCTTTCGCACACCCTTCCTGTTTACCTTCCCCAGATTTCTCCAGGTACCCATTTAGAGCTGGGTCGACTATGGCTGAGCTTATAAAGTCACGCCACTGACCCCCGTCCCAAACTAAATAATTCGGTACACTAGGATTCGAAACCCCACCCTTTCAGACAAAGGATACTGAATCCAGCGCACCAATTACCGAGACACGACGTATTATATAACGCTCCTAGGCTTACGAAGAACTCAGGGGTCGACAAAAAACCCTGAGCCCGAGGGGAACTGTTGTAAGTTATGTCCCGTGGGCAGATAAGTTTTACGTAAAGGGTGGTCACATAAAAATCAGAAGTGGCTCATTTGATTGGAAGTTGAAAGTTCTAGTTACCTTTTTAAGAGTCATCAAAAGTGATCAGCGGGCACATACCCCCGCCTCCCACCCTCTTTTCCCCAAATGCATCAAATCAAAATTTTGAGATAGCCATTTTGTTTGAAATAGTCAAACGATGAGATAAAAAATATTCGGGCTCAATATACCTCGACCCCCGAATCCCGGGGGAAGGGTTGTAACTTACGCCCTGGGGGCATATAAAGTTCATATAGAAGAGGTAGTCCTATAAGCATTGGAGGAGACTAGAAAGATTATAAATTTGAAGGTTTTAATTCCCTTTTTAAGAATCAAATTGGTCCTATGGCAACTAAAGGAGTCAAAAGTGATGAGAGGGTAAATAGCCCCCGACACCTTTTTTCCCAAAATGTATCCGATAATTTTTTTAAAATAGCTCAAAGATCAGATAACAAAAACTAAGTAGTCAATAAGACCCCCAAAGCCCCACGACAAGCGTTGTAAGTCATAGCATAGGGGCATATTAAGTTATTATGGAAGGGCTGCTGGTATGAACTTCAGAGGGCGTTCATTTGATTGGAAATTGAAAATTCTAGCTCAATTTTTAAGAGTCCAAAGAGATCGAAGGTGAACTGCAGAAAAAACCCAGGGCCCAGGTAAATTGCTTTGTAAGTTATGCCCTGAGGGCATATTTGGTTCTTATGGAAGGGCTGCTGGTATAAACTTCACAGGGTGTTCATTTGATTAGAAATTTAAAATTCTAGCTCACTTTTTCAGAGTCCAAAGACATCGGAGGCCCATTTTTGGTGTCTACATACCTCCCCCCAGATTCCCCTCGGAGGGGACTCAAATAACAAGAAGTTCAAAGTTCTAATTCCCTTTTAAGAGTCAAAAGCGATCCCATGGCAACTAGGCCCCCCTCCCCCACCAACCCTCTTTTTCGGAAATGCATCCAATCGAATTTTTTTTTTAGCCATTTTTCTCAAAATAGACCAAAAATCATATAAAAAACAGCAGGGATAACCCAGCCCCCAGAACGCGGTGTAATTTGTTGTAAATTATGCCCGCGGGGCATATAAAGTTTTTGTGGAAGGAATTGTAGTATAGACTTCAGAGGGGGATCATTAGACCGTGAATTCTTAGTGCCCTTTGTAAGAGTCAAAAGTTATCGGGTGGCAACTAGCCCCCCCCCCTCCAAGGCCTTTTTGCCCCAAACGCATCCTATTGAAATTTTGAGATAGCCATTTTGTTCAAAATAGTTTAAAAATAAAATAATAAAAACTCTGGGGTAGCACAACCTCCAAAAGCCTGGGGGCAAGTGTTGTAAGTAATGCACCGGTGCCTATAAGGTTTTTACGTAGGGGAGGGTCGTATAAACTTCAAAGATGGCTCACTTGATAGGAAATTGAAAGTTCTAGTTTCTTGTTTAAGAGTTAAAAGTAAAAGGAGGGGTTACTCCTTATCCCTCATATACAGCCTCTTTTACCCAAACACATTCAGTCCAAATTTTATATAGTCATTTTGTGTGAAACAGTCCAACGATCAGATAAAAAAAAGCTCAGTGTCAACATCCCTCCTCCCCAGGGGAAATATAAAGTCTCTATAATTTTACTATAAAGTCGCTATAATTTACTATAAATATTATAGTAAAATTTAATAGCCCAGGGGAAATATAAAGTCTCTTTGGAAAAAGTAAATCTCGAAGAGGACTCAAATTGTTAGATAATGAAAGTTCCAGTTTTCTTTTTGAGAATCAAAAGTAATCTGATGGCAACAAGTATCCCTCCCCACCTACAGCCTTTTCCAAAAATGTGTCCGATCGAATTTTGAGAGTCAAAAGTAATCTGATCGCAACAAGCCTCCCTCCCCAAAAACATTCTTTTCCACAGATACGTCCGATCGAATTTTGAGATTTTTATCTGGTCTGAAATAGACAAAATATCATATAATAAAACTTTTGGGTTTTCAAATCACTTCAGAACCCGGGGGCAAGTGTTATAAATTATGCCCCGTGGGCACACAACATTTTTATGGAAGAAATGATCGTATGAACTTCGAAGAGGGTTCCTTCTATTGGAAAATGAAAGTTCTAGTTCTCGATTTAAGAGTCAAGAGGACCAGAGGGAAACTATGCTTCCTGATGTCATTACTCCAAATCCATCTGATCAAATTTTTAAGATAGCCATTTTGTCAAAATAAGTCAAACGATCAGACAGCAAAAACTCCAGGGTCAACAGAACCCCCAGAGCCCATGGGCAAGCATTATATGTTATGTCCTGGGAGTAAATAAGGTTCTTGTGCGAGGTTTTTATAAATAGTTGAAAGATCAGAAAAACTTAACCCCCATCCCCACTCAACAAACTTATGAACGATATCTCTCGGAAAAATTATCACTGATAAATAAGGGGAGCATCCCCCCAACAAAAATGTTAACAATATTTTGTTCAAAAAACCGTGGGAGCTGACCCCTTGCCATGCCTGATGACCCCTTGCCCTCCCTAAGTGATCCCCCACCAAAAAAATAACGATATTTTAATCAAAAAATCATGGGAATTCAGTTTATTTTTATTAGCTCTTTCCAAACTGTTCAAGACACCTATATTATTCAGTAAAAACCAAAGTATGGCTACTCTCTGTTTCCCTAACGGTAAAAGCATAAGGCATTTTGCGTATTTGACACTTTCTTAAAACGAATTGTATTACAAATATTTTTCTTTGTACTTATTACAACATCGAAAATAAAATGAAAACTGTAATGAAACCAGACCAGAATTCACCAACGGGTCCACTAGGCCCTATGACTTTCACTATTTCCTAAGATTTGGGGATATCTCCAAAAATCCTGCAAAAACGGAGTGGCAAATACGCTTGGGCCTAGAAGTGTCAAGGCCTTAAACATGGCCCTGGGTGAAGCAAAATTTGGAGCTGGTGAGCTTTCAGCAATTAATATCGTTATATATTAAACATTCAGTTTAATTTTATTAGTTCTTGCTAGGATTGCTAATAAGTTTGGAATAAAAAAAAACATATTTTGAAATAGGGAATTTTGAAAAACTTGAAAACCTTGGCAATTAAAAACGAATAAAATTTAGTTTTAAAAAAACTTTTTGAAAAAGATGTTCTTAAAGAAAACTAGACCTACGTTGCCTGAGCAACGTGAATTGTTGCGGCAACCTTTCTCCGACGTCACCGAATGAAGTGTTGCGAGAGCAACACTTTGTTTTTTTTTTTTTTTTTGCTATCGGTTAAACGCAGAAGTTGTCAGCCTATCGAAGCTTTTAAAACACTATGTTCAAAGAAGAATGCGAACAGTAATCATATGATCAAAGGCTATTACTCAGCGTTGAAAAAACAACAGTAACAAAAGAATATCGAAAGAAGAGACTAAATTGACTTTGCAGCCAGTTGAACTTTATCCTTTTCAATCGTAGACATCGTGACAGATGAAAACTTGGAACAATATCCTATATAATCTAGTTGGTATTATAAAGCTATCCGTAACTTACCAGGATTAAAGTACCATAGGTGACACTAATTATTACGAAACTACCTCATCGTTTTACGTTATCGTTTGTACCCGTTGCGTAAACACTTAATTCTAGGTTACAGTGAGTATGGGTAGGCTACACCAACTAGCAAAAGTTACAAACCCCTCTTCACTGAAGATGATTGTACAAACCCCTCTTCACTGAAGATGATTGTAGCCTAACAGACGATTATTACTTGCAAGTCCCCTGCATGTCTTACCACTGGAACCAAATAGGTCTTACGATCAAATATACCGGAAACAAATAATAGGTACACCAACTTGCCAAAGTTGCAAACCCCTTATTGCCGAAGATGATTATGGTCTAACAGTCGACTGTTGCTTACAAGTCCTCTATTTGTCTCACAATTGGTATTGGCCTATTTTTGGTTTCAGTGTGTACCCTACTATTGAAGTTGTCAACCCCTTGAAACTTTCAAACTAGTATATCTAATAAAGGAATTTTTGTACCAAAAAATGGATGACATACACTTTGATCAGCTCATCAAGAGCTATCGATTGCCGTCGAAAAAGAAATTCTATCTGTCTTAGTTCACAAGTTGATTTTTTTTGCCGTCGGCCAACTTTTTAACGTCACCACTTAGAAAGGAGCAAAGGATAAGCTCCCATTTCTTTAGCAATTACAGAACTTTTAAAGTTTAAGAGGTACATCTGATAACATTTCTCTACCTCAATCCCAAGTCCATAAAAACAAATGATAAACCCAGCCGAAATCACGGCAGCACTTTCGGACCCGTGGGAAATGCCGCTTTTTTGCTTCTGTAAAATTTTCTATTTATCACTCAAAGAAGATATATTGGCTGTGGGGCCGGGTAACTGCCACATATATTTAACACTTATAGATTTTAGTCCATCTTCAATTTGAAAGTGGTGCCTGCCTGCTAGAACGGAGCTTTCCACTCGAAAGCAGAAACATGGTTTGATGAAACGAAGGCTTGGCTGCACAACTTCAGATACTCCTCTCTGACATAGGCTATATAACTCCACTTCACGTCGCACACCATAGGCTCTGGCTCGTGGACAAGAAAAACCATCCTTTTTGGCCCCAGGCAAGAGTCCTGCGGAGTTTTCCAAAATGTAATGTCATATTCATCAATCGGGCCTGAGGTCCACACTTTCCGTAAAACCCGCACAGGTTAGACCTATATTAAACTTAAGATAGGAAGAGATGGAGACCTGCAATAGCTCAAACTCAAAGCGACAAGAAATTACTATTAAAGAATAAATGAAACCCAAAACAAACAGAAATTAAGTAAACAATCAAGCCAAAAAAATTATGCAAGAGGTACAAATCTAAATGAGTAAATAAATCTTAAATCTAGTAAAGCTTAAGTTGAATATGCAACTCAAGCTTAAACCGAACAAAAATTTTGTTATTGAAGCATAAACGAAACCAGAGTGAACAGATATTAAATAAACAATCATATCAAACATACATACAATAGGTATTAATATAAATGAATAAATGAATCATAAAACGAGTGAAACTTATAGTAGACATGCAATTAAATCTTGAAACGAACGAAAAGTACTAGAAACATGGGTTTGGGTTTTGCCTCCTTCTCTCTCTGTAAAAGTCTAAAACCTACTGCATCATTGGCGCTTTACTGAAAACGAATTAAATTACAAATATTTTCTTTTGTTCTTATCAATTCATTGAAAATAAATATAAGAATTGCAGTAAAATTAGATTTTGAATTAATATCGTTATATATCAAATTTTCAGTTGAATGTTATTAGTTTTTTCCTAGACGAATATAGCTTCACTACAAACAATAGTTTGGATGCTGCGCCCTTCCCTGACTGTAAAAGAACAAAGCCTACTGCGTCATTGGTGCTTCACTGAAAACGAATTATATTACGAATTAAATTTTATTTAAATTTATTGCGAATTAAAAATTAAACGAATTAGACGAATGTTTTCTTTTCCAGTTATTACAGCATTGAAAATTAAAATAAAATTAGAGTGAAATAAAATCTTGAACTGATGATCCTTCAACAATTAATAACATCATATATTAAACATTCAGTTTGATTCCATTTATGCTTTCTAAGACCTTCAAGACACACACAGTTTTTCGTCAAGCACCAGTGACGCAGTAGGTTTTAGACTTTTACAGTCAGAGAACAAGGCAAAACCCAAGCCCTAGTTTGTAGTAATTTTTGTTTGTTTCAAGCTTGATTTGCATATTCAACTTAAGTTTCACTCGTTTTAAGATTTATTTATTCATTTATGTTATATCTGCTGTATGTTTTTTTGCCATGACTGTTTATTAAATGTTTTTTTTTGGGGGGAGGGGGTATTTATCCGTTAATAGTAATTTCAGGTTGTTTTGTAGGTTTTTATATCTTCCGATGTTAAGTTTTATATGGCCTCTACTTTTCTTTAAGAAACTTCTTTTTGGAGAGTTTTATTTGATTAAATGCAAACAATGCATGTTCAAACTTAATTTACTTCGGTAAGGAATAAACAGTCATTATTTCCATTATCGAAGCATCAGTAAAAAAAAAAAAAAATCAAACAGTTCGTGGGGAGAACGCTGCTTAATTGTAACCAAAAGTCTGAAAAACAGAATATTGGTACCAATGGATACCACATAAAAACTATCAGAATTATCGGCCAAAGTATAAATAACTATATAATTAACTGTCATCTGATAAAAATATTTGAAAGTTGTTTTTTTCTAAAATTCTGCAATAGAAATTCATCATCATTTATAAAATTCACTATTCCTCTAGGTGGCTAGGTGGCTTTCTTTCCTGCAAATTTTTCTCTATCATGTCTAGCTAGTTTGGTCACAAAACTTATTTATTCCAATGACCTAAAGAATAACTTTTTGGCCCAAAAAGTGATATATCCAAAAAAATATCAAAATTTAGAAATTCAACGCATAGTTTTTAAATTAAATTACCAGTATATGCTCTTATATAAACAGTAGAAAAAAAAATTAAATTTTCAATGAGGAATTCTTTGTCTTTTATTACTACGGCTTTTCTTTATCTATAATTCCATCTTCCGTGGCTAACCAGTGTCCTACATGTACACGTCCAATTCCATGTCCCATAGAAAAATTTGTTTAATGATCTAAAAAATGATTTCTTTTCTCCCAACAAAATTGGCAAGTCGAAAAAAAAAATTAAAAAAATGAAGCCTGAATGAAGAATGAAGGTTTGAAAACTGAATGTAATGCTAGAAGGTAATTATCAAGATTCGAAGATATATATATTATGTTATAATATAATAATTTATAAATAGAAAAAAGCAATCCACATAGCTTATCTATTCTCATTTTCTAAAAAATAACTTCTTTTCGCTACAAAAAAACCGCTATGTTACAAAAACTGTCAAAAAGCGAAGCCTAGACTTAAAAGCTCGAATTGTGTAGAATGAATGTTCTAAATATTAGCGGGTATTTACAATAGGAAAAATGTTCATCACTTACGTCAAAAGCTGTATTGTATCTTTCTCAATATTTTGTAGTTTTCTCAAGTTGTAATCGCTTAGTTGTCTCAGGACTTTTGTCATTTCTTCATTTTTTTCGATTCCAATCTGATTTCCGCTTGCCCATGTCTCAATATACACTACTGATACTCGAGTGTTTAATGTTCTGAAATACTATAATCAAAACAAAATTAGTTAAGAGGCATGAAAGAACTTAAAAAAGAAACATATTTAATGACTGATGTAGAGTCTCAAATAGGAAACATCAGGACCGGAATTCTCATGTATAAAGCGTCGGATTTTATCATGTAATTAAGAAGGCAATAATTATACTACTACTACTACTAACTACTAACAACTCAACAGAGCACAAGACGCCTTAGGCCAACAGAGATACTTACACTCTTCCTCCATCCCAATCTATTCAGAGCTTCCGTGTTTAAACCCTCCCAGGAGCTTCCAATTTGCTTTAAATATTTCTTTATGACATTCTCCAACCCCAGACAAGGACGACCTGCTTTCCGTTTATCCCTAGACGGTTGGACGAAAAGGACAATCTTTGGCAATCTATCATCCTTTTATCCACAGAAAGTGGCTTATTCATCCCAACCTTTCTTTCATTATAGCCCTAGAAAGCAGGATTGAACCACACTATTTGTTCAGCCTACTGTTTAAAATATGGTAAGTCAGCCGGGTATCCACAACGATCTGTAGGCAATTTCTCTACAAAACATCTAGCAAATCTTCATCTACTTTTCGTAGCTCCCATGCTTCAGAGCCGGATTGGACCACTATCATCCCCATACCTTCCAATATTCTAATCTGCAGACTTATGCAAACTTATCTTCTTACTCTTCCAAACTCCTTTTTAACTGTGAAAAAATGCTCTATGGCCATTTTAAGGCCTATATTTAGTGTTTTAGGATGAAAAGAGGAGGTGATATGTCATGTAATGCAGAGCTTTAATCAGATGCAAATAGGCAGTAAAGTGGCCTTCATTTGCTCATCAAGATCAAAAATTTAAACTAATTATTTTGCGCTTCTCATACATTTACTTTCTATAATGCAAATCCCTTTAAAAAACACCCTGCTTTACAAAAAAAGGCCTAAAAAACAAAACAGAGAGTAAAAAAAAGTAATAATATCAATTTATTCGCCTCAGTGCCATAGCAAGGCTCGAAAACAATTTTTTGACAGTAAAACGAAATTGATATTTTGCTTTTCAACCCCGGTGTGACAGCACAATTCAAAAAATATCATTTCAACTGCCTAAAGAAGTTAGGATTTTAAATTTCCAATCCTTGTTATTATGAAATGAAGCTTTTCGCCTCCCAGTTGGCTTTTGTGACAATACGGACATATTCCCTTGATTAACCAAAATTTAGTTTAGTCCTTTTTGGCGGTATGCATCATTATTAAAAACTAATAGAGATCACACAAAGTAACTGAAACCTTGTTTCAAATTATCAATAAAAACTTATTAAAAACTCAACTATTAAAACTAATTACCAAAAAAAACTTTCGTCTCGACCCAAACCAGAGCAAGCGGTCCCAACCACAAATCCAGCACTACGTCAAGGAAGGGGCACCCCCGCCCCCCCGGATCCACCACTAATTGAAATACACAAACAAGATGCTAAAAACATACAAACAGGAATTTGCTTTATTTTTAAGCAAGTTTAGGTAATTTTCGAACAAAAATTCTATAAAAACATCACAAATCTGCCTCTGAGAATGGGCAGACGTGGAAACAATGAAATTTGTGTGTGTATTTTTCTTTAGTGTAAGGTACAGCCAGGGTTGCACCCCTAGTGATTTTTCAGTGTTATTAGTGATTTTCTATATTGCCAAAAAATCAAGAAATCAGGATGTGAATCACTAAATCATTGGTGAAAATTACTAGGTCAATATGGTAATTTTTTTCACAGGGTGACAACCCCGGGTACAGCTGTGGAGTCGTCAAAAAATTGCAGGTTTTACCGGGGAAGATGCAGTTTATCATTAAAAACGAAGAGATTGGATAATGGCCTTTAAATTGCACCCAATGTTCAGGAAATAATTCAAACTCTATTATATTTTACCATCGAAAGTGCTTGTTTGAAATCAAAACAATGATTTATGAACCCTCGAATCGAATCTGATTCTATATCATATTCCTCTAGCAACAATTTCCAATTGAATTATCAAAGGATTTGGTTTAGTTTATTCATCTTTCAGATACCTATTTTGTATCTTAGAGCAACATAGAAATTAAATATTATTTCATATATATTTAGGAGTACCTCTAAAGGTGTTTCCACACTTTTATAAATTTAAGATTTTACATTACGTTATGCAGTCTAACGGATCAGTTTTTGTTTCATAGCGTAGGAAGTTCCAAGTACACTCATGTTCTACATATAATTCAGTGTTACGTATGTTTATGCTACGTTGAGAAGTAATAAAATATATTTTTGGATGAGCATTTAATATTTGGAAATAAATTAATAACCTTTCCTTAGAAAGTATTTCACGCTTGATCAAAACTTCAATCCCCATTCAACATTTCCCCCAACCCGTTCTCTGATGATTTTAGACGATAACTAACCCCTTAGTATAGATATCTACCAGCCTAGCCAGTGCGAAAGTCACTTAAGGCTTGTTTTTTACACTTGTGCTCAATAAGACGTCGATTTTGGGCTATCTATTTGGACCAATCAAGTATGCATACACAAGAGGAAGATAACTGGCAAGAGGAACTTGGACAACAATGTCTAGCTAAGTGTATAAGTCAATTGGACATGAAGGTGGAATGAAAGGGATTGACTTGGAAGAGAAGCGAAACGAACTAACTTAAAAAAAAATTTTAATATTAAATAATTATAAAAAATATTATATTTTTAATTTTTAAATATTTTTTTAATTTTTAATTATTTTTGTTAATAAACTCTATATTGGTGAAATACAGGATTGTTTTTATTTTATCTTTGTCGGGAGAAGTCAGCCACGCAAAAGAAAGCTTTTTTTGTTAAAGAATTCAACTGTTACCGGGTTCGGGAAAAAAACACTTCAAATGTGCCATATTTGCCATTTATGTCTTAAAAAGTGTGAAGAAAGACCAGAGCTGCCAGAAAATTAAAAAGCAAATGCAAATTTGCCATGAAAAGCCATATCGAAGACATGGATCGATTTCTCATGAACTTAGTATTTACTGAATGAGGAACTTTGTCATAGATTAATTTTTGCAAACAAAAACCATAACTATTACAATAAGTTATGCTATTATAAGTTATATAACTATAATAACTATTATGTGTAACTTATCGAAATTAGAAATTAGGTTATTCTGCCTTCAACCCGCAAAACCAAACCTTGATGGGTACTTGGAAAACATTCTCATCAAACTTTTTATCAGCATTCTCATCAAGGTTAATAAGTTGTACTAACTATTATAATACCGTAACGTAAACTGATCTAACCTAACCAAAATATCAATTGAATATTTAATTAAATTATAGCTACAATGTATTCTTCCACCGAGCCGAAGCTAATTGTACTAACACCGTGAAAAACGGGTAATTCCCGTTTACACCGTGAAAAACGTAATTACACCGTGAAAAACGGGTAATTCCCGTTTACACCGTGAAAAACGTAATTACACCGTGAAAAACGGGTAATTCTCGTTTACACCGTGAAAAACGTAATTACACCGTGAAAAACGGGTAATGTTCGCGATACAAGTTTGATACAAGACCGTGTTTCTCCTATAATACAGCCTACGAAAAGACAAAAAGGGTAACGAAACTAGGCGGCTGCGATAATAATGACCAAATAGTCGATAATGGTCACCTAACCGTCAAAATGTCCCCTTGTAGATTAAATTAATTTATTTTAAACAAAGAATAAAATAATTATTATAAGTCACCACCAAACACAAGACACAAAGATTACTGACGCTAGACGGGTACAATTGCAACGGTCACATAATCATCAAAATTTCCAATTACAGTTTAAACTAATTTTTACAAACAAAAGCTATAACTATTATGATAAGTTACTGCCTTTGGGAAGACATAAAATTTAATGACAATAGACGGATACAATAATAACAGTCACATTTATATATAACGGTCAATTCAATCATAACGGCCACATAATCGTGAAATATTGGATTATAGATTTGACTAATTTAATAGGAACAAAAATTTAAACTATTATGATAATTAGTCAAATTGCCTTTCCATTTATAAGTAAAAGGAAGTGAAAATATTGAAAAGAGGGTAAAACTTTTGATACAACATTTAACTTTGAAAGAAAAAATTAGGAAGCTTTTTTGTACAAATAGTAATAAAATCTAATGTTTTTTCTTCTTTTTATATTCCACATTATCTTTCCGGATATGAAGCCAAAATATTGGGACTTATGTTATTATTTTTGCAAAGGTTTTTGTAATTCTCTACCAAGATACATTTTCATTGCAAAAATATTACCCTTCTTTAGATATTTTAATTTCATTTTAATTATGACTACAGTTGTAACACTCAGTTGGTAATATTAAAAATAACAAAGAAAATAATAAAGAATCAAAAAACCACTTGATTCATCAAAAATAAGCTGTCATAGAAAGAAAAATGACAAATTAAAGCTCTTTGCTGTTCCCTTCAAGCACGGGGTAAGCTTGGAATTACTTTTCTATTGCAGAGCATTTTATCTATAAAAACGTAACTAAGGAATTCATCAGTTAAATTTTCATTTCAAATGAATTACTTTTTCGCCGAAAGATACGAAATCTATTAAAGTAGTGTATTTGTATCCCTAATAAGATTTTATTTTTGAAAGGTATTTAGGAATGAAATTTTTTCTGAAATTGAAAAATAAATATGGGGTGATTTAAAGTGAACCTGCATTGCAGTATTAGTTCGAATCAGTTGGATATTATTTCAGGACAATTTCACTTTTGTGTTGATTTTCTCTAGAATTTTTGAGATTTCTACTTTGCAGTGGATTTCCAATCTCCCACCATAAGTCAGCATTTAGGAATCGGTTGAATTAAAAACACTTCACAATTGAGGTTCAGCTAGTTTGAACATCTGAATCAAAGTCAAAAATGAAGTCTAACCAATCTTAATTTAGTTACAGAGATTAACGTTATTTTACGGAAAATAACGTCATGATATGTAAAATAACGCTATGTTATGGAAAATAACGTTATGTTATGAAAAATAAGGTCATGTTATGGAAAATAACTTTATGTTATGGAAAATAACGTTTTGTTACAGAAAATAACGTTATATTGTGGAAAATAACGTTATGTTATGGAAAATTACGTAATGTTATGGAAAATAGCGTTATGCTATGGAAAATAACGTTATGTTATGGAAAACAAAGTTATGTTATGGAAAATAATTTTATGTTATAGAAAATAACGTATCATTCAATATATTCTAATTGAAAGTCATATTCTGAATTAAATGCTATATCAAACAGTTCGTGGTAACGAACTGTAGTAAGGAGCGACCCGGCTCAATAGTAAACGAAACTCTAAAAAACGAAATTTTGATGCTAAAAGATACATCAAAAGAATTAAATTTTCACGCTGATTCTAAATATATAAGTTTCAATTAATTTAGTCTTTGTCATCAAAAGTTACGAGCCTGAAAAAATTTGCCTGATTTTGGAAAATAGGGGGAAACATCCCCTAAAAGTCATAGAATCTTAACGAAAATCACACCATCTCATTCGGCGTATCAGAGCAAAAATTTCAAGCTCCTATCTAAAAAAATGTGGAATTTCGTATTTTTTGCCAGAAGATAAATCACGGGTGCGTGTTTATTTGTTTTTTTTTTGTTTTGTTTTTTTCTTTTTCCCAGGGGTCATAGTATCGACCAAGTGGTCCTAAAGTGTCGCAAGAGGGCTCATTCTTACGGAAATGAAAAGTTCTAGTGCCCTTTTTAAGTGATCAAAAAAATTGGAGGGCACCTAGGCCCCCTCCCACGCTCATTTTTTCCAAAAGTCAACGGATTAAAATTTTTAGATAGCCATTTTGTTCCGCATAGTCGAAAACCATAATAACTATGTCTTTGGGAATGACTTACTCGCCCACAATCCCTGGGGGAGGGGCTGCAAGTTACAAACTTTGACCAGTGTTTACATATAGTGATGGTTATTGGGAAGTATACAGACATTTTCAGGGGGATTTTTTTGGTTTGGGGGGGGGGTGGGGTTGATGGGAGGGGGCTATGTGGGAGGATCTTCCCTTGGAGGAATATGTCATGGGGGAAGAAGAATTCAATGAAAAGGGCGCAGGATTTTCTAGCATTACTATAAAAAAAAACAATGAAAAAACAAACATGAAAACGTTTTTCAATTGAAAGTAAGGAATAGTATTGAAATTTAAAACGAACACAGATTATTACGCATATGAGGGGTTCTAAAAATACTTTAGTATAAAGAGCGAGGTATTTAGGAGGAGATAAATACCTCGCTCTTTATGCTAATGTATTTTTAGTAATTTCAACTATTTATTCTACGGCCTTTTTGATTCAGGGGTCATTCTTAAAGAATTGGGACAAAACTTACGATTTAGTGTAAAGAGCGAGGTATTAACGAGGGTACAAACCCCCTCGTACACATAATAAAAATATAAGAATATAAAAGTTTGTTACGTAAGTTAATTCTTAAGCTACGCATATTTTTTACTAATAAAAACGTTCGTTAAAAATTAAAAGTTCTAGTAGCCTTTTTAAGTAACCAAAAAATTGGAGGGCAGCTAGGCCTCCTTCCCCACCCCTTATTTCTCAAAATCGTCTGATCAAAACTAAGAGAAAGCCATTTAGCCAAAAAAAATAATATACAAATTTCATTTCAATAATTTATGTGCAGAGAGCCAAAATCAAACATGCATTAATTACAAACGTTCAGAAATTAAATAAAAAAAACTAGTTTTTTTAACTGAAAGTAAGGAGCGACGTTAAAACTTAAAACGAACAGAAGTTACTCCGTATATGAAATGGGTTTTCCAATCCCTCGCTCTTTACGCTAAAGTTTGACTCTTTGCCACAGCTCTACTTTTTAAAACAATTAAAAGCTTTAGCGTAAAGAGCGAGGGATTGCGGAGGGGACGACCCATTTCATATACGGGGTAATTTTTGTTCGTTTTAAGTTTTAATGTCGCTCCTTACTTTCAGTTATAAAAGCTAGTTTTTTTATTTAATTGTACCTGAAGACGGGGTTCTAGCCAATCACAGTGCTTTTCAGAAACTTTTGATTGACAAGGATCTTCAGAATTACTGTGCTCTATGGCTTTTTTGAGAGGGGAGAGGGGTTGTGGAAATAAACGATCAGAGTTTGTGTTCTGAAAATTTAGATTGACCTTTGGATTACAGTACTATACTGTGCTGGTTTAAAAATTAAAACAAACCTTAAAATCTGACAACTACTAAATATTAAAATCTGTTTCGGAACAGCAAAATCTCAGTCGGAACATGTAAGGTGAATGAGTTTTTGGTAATTTTCTGCCCATTTATTTATTGACTGAAGTATAAGTCTGTTGGACAATAGGACTTTTGAAAAGATTAACCCCCTTTTCCCCTCCTGGTTTTAAAGCTTTGGTGCTTTTGAAGCAGCTCTGCTCAAGATTCATATTTTGGAAAATAGGATTGCAGTAATCCATGGTCATCTAGAAAACAATCTTAATTTTTATAGTTTGAATGAGCATAGGATACTTTCCATTAACCTCGGGTTGATCATCCCATTTTTGAATTCTCCACGATCCTCCAAGAAGCTGAATTATTTTAAGAAATAAAAATTATTTTCATGGATAATAACAATACATTGCACAATATGACCTAAATGAGTTTACCATCACCCGATAACACAATTTGTATAAAAATAAAAATAAGAAAATAAAAGTGTGAATAATAATAACTTATTAATTATAATAATACAATAATTTACTAAAAGCACCATTAAAGTTTTCTCGTACTGAACATTAGACGGTTATTCTGACTTTAGACAATCAGCAGAATTCGCCTAACCACCGTTGCCACTTGACCTAATTCAGTGCATAATCGAGAGCTTACCACAGACTGTGGTAACTGTCACATTGGTAACGTGACAGCTGTCATTGCCACGAACCCATCATAGTGTTATGTCATCTCAAGACACCATGGTGGCGAACAATGTTTCTCTTTCCAACCAACATTCCTCTCTCCTTCCCTATTTAAGATTCATGTTCTCTAAAGTTTAAGGTATGTTTTTTTTTCCAGCAGGCTTACCCCTGGTTCCCACTGCTGCGTCAATCCCGAAATGATTTTTTTCTGGTGGGACAGACGTAGGACGGAATCGGATGGAGATTCACAAAGAAACGCAGACTTTTGCGTCGCTGCGACAAACTCTAGAACAGCCTAAATTAGCTTTTCAATCAGCTAATTCATGACTTTGGTTATGATTTTTTTTTATCAAAACAACGCATGTGATTTCTCGTATAAGTTGAAATTATTCAACGCATCCGACATTGCAGCAAAACGGATGGTTTTGCGTCGTTTGTCGCACGATTTGTGTCATTTATCACATGTCACAGGATTTTACGTGAAATTGCAACAGTGGGAACTAGGGTTTACGGTGCTTTCACACTGCGCTGTCGAATTATTAACACTAGCGCTACTTAAGAGTTCTGTCACGTTATGTACCATTAAGAATAGTATTTTCTCCGTAACGTATGCAATTCTAAGTAGACTTTTCTTGAACATAGAACTTCACGTAACGTAAGTTCATGTTAGGTTATAGAATAGTCAACATAGTAGCAACAAAATGGAATTTCTGGATCTATTAATAAATTAATAGACTTTTCAAAGAAAGCCAGAAATCAGAGCTTGAGTCTTCATCTCCATTCCAGATTGTTTAACTTTTAGTTTACTTATGATGATTGTGATGATCTCAGGCGATGACTATAATGACTTTACACATTTTAAGTCAGCTTATCGTGAAAAGACCGATTTGAGTGTGAAAATTCACGCCTAACGTAACTCAATCACTTAGCATAAAAATATTACGTACGTAGTTGAAAGTTGGTTCACGATTCACGGTTTAATATTTATCATTAGACAAAATTCAGGTATTTTCTGACAGCTGTGGTTTAGTTTTATCATTCTACCGAATTATAATTTTAGAATTAGAATTCATGATTTTACAATTTCGAATAAAAACCTTATTAGAAACTAGCAAATTGCACTGTAGAAAAAAAAAGACATTTTTAGAATTAAAATTTGTAATATTTAGAATTTCGAATAAAGACCTTTTTAGAATCTATCGATTTGCCTTTTAGAATACAAATTTCATTTTTAGAATTAAAATTTAAAATTTTTATAATTTTGGCTTAAGAACCTTTTTAGAAACTACCGAATTGCATTTTAGAAAAAAAAATATTACATTTTTAGAAATAGAAAATATAATTTTCAGAATTTTGAATAAAAATCTTTTTAGAATCTACCGAATTCCATTTGAGAAAAAAATTTAATTTTTATAATTAGAATTTATAATTATTAGAATTTACAATAAAAACCTTTTTAGAATCTACCCTATTTTCATTTTAGAATACAAAATAACATTTTTAGAATTAGAATTTTTATAATTTCGAATAAAAACCTTTTAAGAATCAACCGAATAGCATTTTAGAAAAACAACAACATTTTTAGAATATTGAAAAAGACAACAAAAGTACCCAGGCAATGTGAGACAGTCTTTACCAATTTTAAACAAGTTTATATCATTCTCTACGAGAATTTCTAATTAATATCAATATGCTGAATTGTTGAACTAATATAAATCCAATGATAAAATTATCCGATCCTTTTGGTTCAAGCTAAAACTGGAGGCTTGTCATAAAATCGCATGTTTCACGGAAAACACAAACACTAAATCTTCTTCTTTCATTGGTGTCAAGGGAGGGGTGGGGGTCCTCTCTTATATTTCTCTGTGTATTTCGAAAAAATCCATTTGGGGGTTATTTCCATGTTAAAATGTCTCTTTTTTGATTTTATCATTGAAAAACAAAAAACCAAAGCGTGCCCTCTAGGCTTTGAGCGATACAATCTGCTTCCCTCTCCCCTCTAAAATTGTGCTAAATTGAAGCCAAGGCTGTTTTAGTCAACACCAGTTAAATCCTCTAGGATTTGGCACGTGTTTTTAATCTTATCCCATCCTAATTTAGGGTGTCCTATCAGTCACTTCCTTGTAGACTATTAAGTAAAGCTATTCTTGGAAAACACTCTGAAGATATAGTCTAAATAAACAGTTTCTATTAAATATATAAAATATTCTCATTTTACATCTGCTTCCAAGAACGTGTTTCTCGGGGGATATTCGGAAGACAAACAACATGAATTGTTATTAAACAAAAGTTGTAAAATAATAAGAAAATGGGAGAGAGCAATAGACTCGCAAACATCTTGTTTTCTTGACATTTTGATATTGTGTACATGGGTGTCAGGGTCACGAAATATAAAGGGTCGGGGTACGTATGATTTTGTCCGTATTTCTTACGAATATGCAGAAAAGCTATTTTTTCAGATCTAAGAGGGGGATATTTATGTTTCTGATTTTTTATTAATGAGATTACCAAAAGTAGATGTTTTGTAATATGGGTGTGCAACTACTCCCCCCCTCCGTAACTTCCAATTGGCACCTCTGATTGTACAGTATTGTCACTAAACGGATTCGAATATTTTCAAACGACAGTGGAAGTATGTTGGTGCCACAGAAAAGATGGTGTGCATCAGCTGTGGCAAGAAGCAAAATAGAAATATCTGTGTGAAAAGGGAAATAAACCAAAGAAATAGCCTATGGCGAACGTCTGGTACTGTTTAGCTCATCACTTATTCTACTCTGTGCTCGAAAATAAAAGTAAAAGTACGATTATCTCACTGATCAAAACTTGAGTGTCACATCCACTTTCTTGAATGAACTTACAAGAGTGGGAACTTGGTAACTAACAAGAGTGGGAAATGGCGTTTGTGTCGACAAAAATTTTCAACACCATGTAGCGCTTGGCGACACGATATTTTTTTTTTTAATGTAAATAATGAGAACAATTAATTTAATTTGTTTAATTGGTAAAACTAGTGTAGCAATAAGGGTTTAATTCCAGTCTTTTACAGAAAAACGATTACAAAGCTTGAAAAAAGTCAAGTGGCGCCAAAAGCTAGATGACGCTGATGTTTTTTGCCAACACTAGCGCCAGTTTCCACTTCAATTAGATTATAGGTAGATTCAAGATCATGAATTCCCTATGATTGGTTAGAATGAGAAATTAGATGTGGGTCTTCCAACCTAGGCTATGCTTTAACCCAACAGATCATGTCAGGATTCAAAATTTGGACTTCAAACTTAGAGCCAGTGTGACTTATTATGTGATTATTATTATGTGACTTATATGTGACTATTATGTGATTATTATTATGTGATTATTACTATGTGACTTATAGGCACTTATCGTTAAAGCACCAAGAACGGCGAGAATGAAATGTGATTGAACTGGTTCAGTAGAAACTTGGACAACCCGATATATTTTCGAAAATTGGGATTTAACTTTTATGGAAAACATTTTCATGTACAGTTATGCAGTTTATGGCTGTTAAAACAAAATAAAAAACGAACACGGGTGAAAATTAGCGCAAAATACGCTAAAAAATATGGCAGAAATGGCTTAAGAAAGTCTGTCCTTCCTTTAAAGGTGTAGTTGTCCTTGGGAATCAACAGTATGTTAATGTTTGATATATTATAGACGAAAAACTTCGGAAAAATTAAATATTTTTTTCTCCTTATTTACTATAGCTGTCCAGCTTGGAAATACTGACGGAAATGCAATTCTGCCCTAAAAACTTCATATAATCGAACCGAATAAATGCATTTTTTTTAAACCACAAGTTTCTAGTAAGATAAGTCCAGGCGGGGAAAAATATTTTATCTCGAGTCCCATAGTACTTATAATATAATAACAATTTATTGTTATTCAATGGAAAAATAGAATTTCGACACAAATGGAAAGCAGAATTTTTTTAAGGTGACCTCAATCGGCAGAGTAGAACACTGATAACCATTCAGAAGGAAGCAAAGAAATGAGTTGAATCTTGTGTTTTCTTACACTACAAAATAAATTCAGTATTTTGTGCATAGATACGAAAATTCATCCAATGTGTGTAGAGATATAAGAATGCCAATTGCGTTTATAAATACTTTTATCTACAAACCAAAACGAAAAAATAACAGTAAATATTTTTTTTCGTTACTGAGAAGTTTCTGTGAAAACTTTTCGTGCATCGCTATTAATAGTAAAAAGCCAAAAAATGGCTTAAAAGCAACAAGATGTATCTTTCTAACTAAATAAAAACTAGCCTTTCCATGGCCTTTAAATGGCCTTTCCATGTAATCTTTTTGGATTACCCTTTAGCAAAGTGTTACAGGAAAAATTAGAAAGTTGTAAAACTCAACAGGGGATGAGTTTTATCAGCAAGTGTTCCCAGCGCTGTCTTTGGAAACGCTTGGGGGGCTAATAAAACATGTTTTCTTGGCGCTTAGCAATTCCTGAAAGTTTGAAAATAATTATAGAGAGAATATGGAAGCTAAATAATTTTATAATTATTTAATAATAATTTAAAACTAATATTATTAAATAATAGTGTATAATAAAATATTAAATAATATATAAATAACATATTAAAATATAAACAAATTATATAATTATAAAAAAAAAACACACAATTATATATTACAATATAATTTATATTAAAAATATAATAAGAAAATAAAAAATAACAATAATAAAAATAATTGTAATAAAAAAACATTTATAATAAAAATATGAAATATAAAATCATATATTAAATAATATTTAATAAAAATATTGTTTAATAATAATATTATAATTTAATACAAATTTTAATAATTATCAAAGTTAATTTTTGGTCCCAAAACAAAAATGGAACTTCAAAAGATAATTGAGTTATAGTCTAAATAATCTTGTATTTGTACTGAACGTGTTTATATCTGTTTATGACTTTTGGAATAACATTGTTTTAATGTATTGTTTTTAGGCCCTGGGCTTTATTCATCAGACAAATATACTTTTAGTAATCTATCATTTTTGTTTGAAACTCAATCCTTTCTTTTTTTTTCTCGTCAAGAACAAGTTTTCTTATTTTATGATTCAGTTAGAAAATAAAGGTAGGCAGGAAATTCGCCCAGACGATGAGTCTCCCCTTGGCCAGACAATTCTAAATTGGTCCTTTCGGTGCAAGTTACGATTTTATGCTTGTCTCATAGGTAACATAAACCTCAAAGCTTCCTTTCTCTGCGGCGTCAAGAGGGTGGAACATATTCTAACCTTATATTCCCTCTATATTTTTAAAAATATCTTTTTCGGGAGTATTTTCATTAAAAAATTCCTTTTTTGGAATTTTCATTGAAACTATTGGAAAAACACGAATTTAACCCTCCTTATATTTTTAAAAATCTATTTTGCCCTTCTCCCTGAAATCTTAATGAATCTACTTCACGAAAAACTTAATCTTCATGAAAAACTATCTTCTTTAGCCAACACCTAAGATTTCCTCTGAGACTTGACATGATTTTTTAATATTTTTCCAACCTTATTTAGGGTGTCTTTTCTATTACTGTACTTTCTATTGCAGACTATTAAGTAAATCTATTCCTGGAAAACACTCTAAGGATATACTTTAAATAAATAATTTCTAGTAAATACATAAAATATTCTCATTTTACATCTGCTTCCAAGAACGTGTTTTTCAGGGAATATTCGGAATAAAAACAGCATGAATTGTTCAGAAATCGAAGTTGTAAAATAATAAGAAAATAAGAGGGAGCAAGAGACACACAAATATCTTGCTTTCTTAAAATTTTGATATTGTACACAGGGTGTCAGCCACATAGAAAATAAAGGTGGCGCAGTTGTTTGGCTTATATCTCTTATCAAGATACAAAACTAAATATTTTTCTAAATCTATGGGTGTATTTTTCTGTTTCTTTAATGAAAATACCAAAAAGGAATTTCTTTTAAATCTAGAAAGGGCAACTACTTCCTCGCTCTACCCCATTGATTAGTATCCCTAATTGTGGAGCACTTTTACTGACCAGAATCAAATATTTCCTAAATGTATTGGGTGTACATTGGTGCTACAGAGTAGACGGGGTATATCAGCATTGAAAATAAGCAAAAAGGAAATATCAGTGTCAGAAATGAAAAAAATAAACTTAAAAATGAACCAATTGCAAAGGTGTGGCAGTGACTAAATCATCCTAAAAGTTCTTAAATATATATCCTAAAATATTTCCTAAAAGTATTGGGTATACATTGGTGCCACAGAGGTGACGGGGTACATCAGTATTGAAAAGAAGCAAAATGAAAGTATCAGTATCAAAAGTGAAAAAAAAAACTGAAAAATGACTCAGTTAAATGACTAAATTATCACTCCTCCTAATTTATACCTAAAAAATGAAAGCAGACTATATTATTACTGTTCAGATAAAAACTCAAAGGGTGTCACTTTCAATGAGAGGATAAAAATGGATTACAGACAAAGTAGGATGTATAAAAAATATCAAACAGTCCGTGGTAACGAACTGTAAGTAAGGAGTGACCCGACTCAATAGTAACCGAAACTCTAAAAGACGGAGTTTTGATACCAATTGATACATTAAAAGAATCAGATTTTTATCCTGATTTCCAGCATATAAGTTTCATTAAGTTTAGTACCCATCAAAGGTTAAGAGCCTGAACAAGTATTAATGTAAATCCAACCATCAAATTTAGTGTATCAGAGAACCCTGTTGTAGAGGTTGCGTGTTTATTTGTTTTTTTTCCCTGGGGTGATTGCATCGCCCCTGGGGCACTATAACACCGCGAGAAAGTTCATTCGAGCGGAAATTAAACGTTCTAGTGCCCTTTCTAAGTGACCAAAATAATTGGAGAGGAGCTAGGCCCCCTCCCCACCCCTTCTTTACCAAAATCACCACATTAAAATTCTGAGATAGCTATTTTATTCATTTTAGTTTAAATGCCCAATAAAAAAAGCCTTTGGATATGATATGAACCCCTCGCAGCCCCAGAGGAAAGGTCTCTAAGTTATACAAATTGCCCATTTTTTACACATAGTATTTGTTATTGGGAATCATATTTACATTTTAGGGTGGGAAGACGAATTTTTTGCTGTTTTTTTTTTTTTTTTAAACGCAGAACTATCCATGGGGATTGAAGTTTCCAGGTGAGGGGGGTTTGTCAAATAAATTATACACTAGGGGTATTTGTCAAAATTCCTGAGAAGATTTCTCTTTTCCGTCTCAATTTTACGTGTAGAGTTGTTAAGAATAATTGTTCTGGGTAAATATTCTCCAGGATTGAATTGTCTAGAGGATTTATCCTGGGGGGGGGGGGTATTTCTCCATGGAACTTGGGCCAGATATCCTGGGATAATTTTAAAAAGAACAAAAAAAAATTAAAAAACAGGTTTTTTAACTGAAAGCAAGGAGCGACATTAAAACTTAAAACAAATAAAAATTGTTACGAATATCAATCGGGTTGCCTCATCCTCAACACCTCGCTCTTTATGCTAAAGTTTAAATTGTGTCATAATTCTTAAGGAACAACTCCTGAAACACAGGGCTTGTTTGGAACTGGAACAAAAAGAAGCTTTTTTTAAAAGTACTAACAAACATTAGCATAAAGAGCGAGGTGTTGAGGAGGAGGCCACACGCTTCATATACATAATAATTTTTGTTCGTTTTAAATTTTAATCTTGCTCCTTAATTTCAGTTGAAAAAACTTGTTTTTTATTTAATCAATAATAAAGAGTTGAATCTGTATTTTAAGGAAACTTAAGCATATTTTCCCTGGATCAATTTTGGAAATCTTTTTTCACTCCTTGATACAATCTTACGTTTCCTACTGTCCAATAGCACGGATGTCAACCTTTTCTTCACTGTTAAAACCACTTTCTAAGGTTTATAATAAAGCTAGAAACCTCATTAAGGAAACTAACCGTTCAAGAGTTATCCAATTACTTGATCTCGAGTCACTGTATATTCTTTTGTGTGCATGTTTTACTTTTTCTTAGCTTCGTGGTGACCTCCCCCATCCCCTAAGTGTTCCATCATCTTTCACCTCTGATCAGAATGATTATAATCTTCGCAATACCAAAAATAATATTCAAGTTCCTTTTACTCCTTGTGTAAGGTCAGACTTTAATCCTTTAATTGCGAGTCATATGGTATGGAATAAGTTGCCCGAATCAGCTCGAAGGTGCTAGTCATTCGTTTTTTTTAAAAAAAAACTATTAAAAATTCTTTGGCTTCTTAGATATTATTTTATCTATTTTTATATATGTATATGCGTGTATGTATGTATATGTATATATATTTCCTTATTATTTCATTGGAGTCTATTTTATCTACTGAGCTACATAATTAATTTAGTCTATTCAATCTATTAGTCTATTTAGTTTTGTTTTCTATAGTTTTTATTTTATTTATATATTCTTTTCTTCTCCTTTTTGCTCTTCTCTCTGTGAGTAAGTGATTATTTTATTTTTTTCTCTGAGTAAGTGAATCGTTTATTTTTCCCCTTTTTTACAGGCCAAAGAGCCTTTGGGGGAATAGTAAAAAATGTAATATTGTATCTGTGTTTTGTGATGAATAAATCTTATTTTATCTTAATAATATTTTATATGCAAGAATTCTTATTTATGTGAATTAACTAAATTCTGAACTTGTAGAGTAACATTCGCATGTACCCTTACTTTCAATCATAATTTTGTTACCTACAACTGTCTTCTGAATTTGCTTCAATTAAAATAAAGGTAGATTAAGAAGTGGGAACTTAAAGGTCATGTATTACCTCTGATTGGTCAAAATGACTTGAGATGAATGCAGACATGGTCTTTCAACTTGATAGTACCTTAGCCCGGTGGAAAACGTCGGGAATCAAAATTTGTGCTTTAAACTTTGAGCCATTGAAGCAGTTTCCTAGTACTTTTAAAAAAACTTCTTATTGTACTAATTAAATGAACCTTTTGTTTCATGAGTCGCTGTTTAAAAATAGGGACATAATTCATACTTTAGCGTAAAGAGTGTCGTTTTAAGTTTTAATGTTCCTTACTTTCAGTTGAAAAACTTGTTTTTTATTTAATTTCTGATTTTTAAAAAAATAAATTTAAACAATGCGAAGAAATCTGGCTTCACCTCCATGAAAAAAAATCCCTACTCCAAAAGGACATATCCTCTAGAGAGTTAAATACATGTGAAAATTTACACCATATAGTTACCCTTAACATCACCACACGTAAAATTGAGTCGGCAAAGAGAAAGGAAGACAAAAGAAAAATTTCGTGTGGGCATTCTGATGAATTCACCCCGTGTAAAGTTTCACCTGAAAAATTCAACTCTTGATAACTCTCCTCCCCATGAAAAATAATACCCGCAGAAAATCCCTCAAGCAGAAAATTCGCCTCTCCCACCCGAAAAATGTATGTATGCTTCCCAACAACAAATACTATACGTACACAACAGACAAAATTTATAACTTAAAGAACTTTTCCCAGGGGCTCTGGGGGGTCATATTATCTCCAAAGACATAATTATTAGACTTTTCAGCTATGCTTAAAAAATGGCTATCTAGAAATTTTGATCGGATGATTTTGAGAAAAAAGAGGCGTGGGAGGGAGCCTACTTGCCCTCTAATCTTTTCTGTCACTTAAAAAGCCCACTAGAACTTTTAACTTCCATTCGAATAAGCCCGCTCCCGATATTTTACGGCCACTGGGTCGATAAGATTATCCCTGGAAAAAAAAAGCAAACAAATAAACACACATCCGTGATCTTGCTTCTGGCAAAAAAATACAAAATTCAACCTTTTTGAGGATAGGAGCCTGAAACCTCTACAGTAGGGTTATCTGATACGCTAAATCTGATGGTGGAATTTTTATTAAGATTCTTTATTTTTAGGGGTGGGGGGTTCTTCCTTTTTTTTGAAAATTCGGCAAATTTTCTCAGGCTCGTAGCCTTTGACGAGTAATAGCTAAACTTACTAAAACGTATATATCCAGAATCAGAATAATAAGTCAATTTTTTGATACATCTATTTGAATCAAGATTCTGTATTTTAGACTTTCGGTTGCAATTGAGCCGAGTCGCTCCTTACTTAAAGTTCGTTATCGCGAACTGTTTATAATGATTTATTGGGGTTCAAATTGAGACAAAGAAAAAGGAGAAACTTTCGATCCAAATGAGAACGGGAATATTTGTAAGGTGACAACGATATGCTGAGGAGAAAACTAACAACCATGCTAAGAAATAAACATAATATTTTGTAATCTAATTAATCTTTCGAATTTTTTGAAATTAAAAAATGTAATATTTTTCTTTTGTAAGCAATTAGTACTTATCGGGTTTGAGTATGGAAACTGTAACTCATAAGGGAAGATTCAGTCATGGGCCTACAGGTATATTGATTTGCCAATTAAAAAGTCGCTAATTAAATCATTTCTCTAATGTAAATAACATTAGCTGATCTGACATAAAATAAATGTAGAAATCCCAATTTTCCATTGTGGCTTTTGTGGCAGATGGAACTTTTTGTAATTTTTCATAAACTGCTTTAATCATTAATAGTTGAAAAAAGAAAATGCTTGAAAACAAACATGAGGCATCTTTCTAACTCAATAAAAACTGGCAAAATGGAGCCTTCTTCAAAATAGAAGATCCCTATATAATCTTCTTGAATTGCCCTTTAGGAAAGTGTTATAGGAAAAATTAGTAAGTTATAAAGATCAACAGGGGATGAGTTTTTGCAGCAAGTTTTCCCAGTGCTGTCTGAAAAAACTGCATGGGGGCTAATAAAACATGTTTTTTGGCACTATGCAATTCCAGGAAATTCGGGAATATTCACAGAGAGAATCAGGAAGTTAAATCCTTACGAAGGTTATTTTTGTTCGCAAAAGGTAAGCGTGTTAAAGTCTAAGTAATTTTGTCTTTTTACTGAACGAGCCTCGTTAAAAATCAGTAAGTGGAGGCTGTTGGGGTGGCTGTGGGGAAATTTCCTCAGCATAGTCGAAAAACCTAATAACTATGTCTTTGGGAACGACTTACTCCCCCACAGTCCCCGTGGGAGGGGCTACAAGTTACAAACTTTGGCCAGTGTTTGCACATAGTAATGGTTATTGGGAAGTGTACAGACACTTTCAGGGGGATTTTTTTGGTTAGGAGGGGGAGGGGTTGAGGGGAGGGGGTTATTTGGGGGGGATCTTCTTTGGAGGAATTTGTCATGGGGGAATAAAATTTCCATAAAGGGACAATGAAAAAATAAATATTAAAAAGTTTTTTCAACTGAAAGTAAGGAGCAGCATTAAAACTTAAGACGAACAGAAATTATAACGCATATGAGGGGTTTACCTCCTCCTAATACCTCACTCTTTACGCTAAAGTAATTTTATTAATTTCAACTATTTATTCTACGGCCTTTCTGATTCAAGGGTCATTCTTAAGGAATTAGGATAAAATTTAAGCTTTAATGTAAAGAGTGAGACATTGACGAGGGCATGACCCCCCTCATATACGTAATAAAAACATACGAATGTAGAAGTTAATTACGTAAGTTAAGTCGTAAGTTACGTATATTTTTACTAATAAAAACGTTCGTAAAAAATTAAAAGTTCTAGTTGCCTGCCTTTTTAAATAGCCAAAAATTGGAAGGAAACTAGGCCTACTCTCCCATTCCTTTTTTCTCAAAATTGTCCGACCAAAACTACGAGAAAACCATTTAGCCATAAAAATAAATTAATAATCAAATCTTGTTTTGATTATTCATGTACGGAGAGCCAAAATCAAAACATGTATTATTCAAAAACGTTCAGAAATTAAATAAAAAAAACAGGTTTTTTTAAACTGATTGTAAGGAGCGATATTAAAATTTAAAACGAAGTTTTTTACTGTTTTAAAAAGTAGAATTGAGAGAAAGAGTCAAACTATAGCGTAAAGAGCGGGGTGTTGAGGAGGGAACAGCCCCTTTCATATACGGAGTAATTTCTGTTCATTTTAAGTTTTAATTTTGCTCCTTACTTTAAGTTAAAAAACTTTTATTTTATTTATTTAAAGTTTAAGAGGCACATTTGATGTCATTTCTGTATTGGCCTATTTTTGGTTTCAGTGTTTACCTTGCTACTAAAGTTGTCAACTCCTTTAAACTTTCAAACTGCTATATCTCACGAAGGAATTTTTCTACTAAAAAATGGATGGGATATACATTGAACAGCTCATCAAGAGCTATCAACTACCGTCGAAAAAAAACTATCTGTCTCAGCTCAAAAGTTGACTTTTCTGCCGTAGGTCAAGTTTCTAACGTCATAGGCATAGGATCAAAAAGGATCAAAGCATAAACTCCAAGTTCTTTAGCAATCAGAGAACTTTTAAAGCTTAAGAAGTACATCTGATACCATTTCTCTACCGCAATTTCAAGTGCAAAAAACGGAATGATAAACTCGGGCTGAAATTACGAACAGAAATTGGTAGAAATACAACCAAAAACCATCCTTTTTGGCCGACGAGTTCTACGAAGCTTTCCAAAATGCAGTCATATTCATCAATCCGGCTAAAGGCCCAAACTTTCCGTAAAAACCGCAGAGGTTAGACCCTTACCACTTTCTAGGAATAAGCTAAAATCGGGGTGCTTGGAACAAAAAAAAAAAAAAAAAAAAAAAAAAAAAAAAAAAAAAAAAAAAAAAAAAAAAAAAAAAAAAAAAACCAAAGTGTTGCTCTCGCAACACAAATTTCTCTATAGAGCTGTAAGATGGTAATTTATTGATATCCAATTAGCGGAAAATCCAATAATTGGAAAATCCAATTTATTGAAAATCCAATGTTAATTGAAGCAAAAATTTAAAGACAACGTAAAATATATAAAATGAGTTCGATCTCGATCATAGACTAAAGGTATACGACAAAAGCAATGTTGGCATCACTGTTCAATTTAACACAGACGTTACAACTAAACCACATTAGCAGTACTGTACAAATTATACCACGTTGGCAACTTTGTTTGTATGTTCCATAGGCCTACTCTGCAATGTTGAAAAAACTAATCATAGGTGGCGGAATAGCGCTGCCCATGTCAAGAGCGATGTGGACACATGCATTATTTAATTAATTATTTATTTTTAGACCAGGGATTCCGCGTGGAAGGAATTGTTGTAGAAACTTCGGAAGTGCTCATTTTATAGTAAATTAATAGGACTAGTGAACTTTTTAACAGTCGAACGTGATACGAGGGCAACCCGCCCCACTTAATTTCTCCAAAAACATCCAATCAAAATTTTGAGACATTGTTTTTGTTCGGCGTAGTGAAAGGTCCCAAAATTATTACTCTGAGGATGACACCACCTTCCACAGCCGTCAGGGAAAGGGCTGTAACCTTTCCCCTTGGTGCTTATAGGGTTTTTATAGAAAGGGTGGTCGTATAATCTTTGAAGAGGACTCATTGGACTGGTAATCAGACGTTCGGGTGCCCATTTTAAGATTCAAAGTGATCTGAGGGCAGCTATCCTCCCTACGTCGTAATTTACCAAAATACATCTGGTAGAAATTTTGCGATAACCATTTGTTCAAAAAGGAGCGTTCAAAAAGTAAAAGTAAAAGTAAAAGGAGCGTTCTAAGTAAAGAGCAACTTGGGCAAAATGCATTAATTTTTTTTTTTAAACCATGCACCTCGTGTGGAAGTTGTTGTAGAAACTTCGAAAATGGCTCATTCACTTCGAAATTGCAATTTCTATTGCCCTATCTAATAGTCAAAAGTGACTGGAGGGCAACAGGCCCCCCAAGCAAACCATTTCCCCAAATAAATCCAATAGAAGCTTTAAGATAGCCGTTTTGCTCAGCAGAGTTGAAAGGTTCACTAATTGTGTTCCCCTACCCCTTCACTTTTTCTAAATTAAGTCAGCTTTCTTCAGGCTCAAAAGTTTTGATGGATAACTTCATCCTTAATGAATAACTTATATTTGGAATTAAAACATAATTAAGTTCTTTTGACATATATACTGTTATTAAAATATCCTTTTTTGAAGTTGAATTATTATCACGAGCCACTCTTTACTTACAGTTAGTTACCACACAATGTTTGAATCAGTTTGATATATTTTTACCGATACACAAAACCAGTAACTCAGCAAAAGCTGAAAGGAGAGACAGCTGCAGTATTGGGTCACCCGTCTCCATAAAAAAAGTCAAGAACTACACTTACTAAGTCTGCTATATTTGCAATTTGTATGGAATCTTGAACCACTTCAGCTCGTCTGCTTCCATTCCTTTTTCCAAACTGAAAAAGAATGAAGGAAAAGAATGGAAAATATCCTTCAATATGCAATATCTAAATATCCAAAATATTCCATGTTCAATAAACAAAAATCCAATAGAAAGTAATAGAAAACAACGTATTTTCGACGTATTAATAAAAATACGTAATTATTTTTTTTTCAAGACCACGCTGCTTTTCTATCACGAACAAATTAAAACTCAAATGTGCATAACTCCATTTAGTATACTGTGAAAATAGATACAAAAGTTTGTCTATTTGTTCGTCATAGAGAGACAAACTAGGTTGCTAGCTACCACGGCCACCCGGATTACGGGCTAACACATTCCTTAATATTGGACATGATGATCTCTAACTTTGTTGCAAACTACAGCTGCAACCCTTATCATTTAAGTAAAAGATAAACTATTTTAAAATTGGATTCTTGAAAAGCTTGAAAAGCTGTGTGTGACTGTCCTGCCGGAGACCATTTTAACACATTTGTCAATTTAAAGCCTAAATGAAATTTCTATTAATAACCACTACATGGGATCCTCTTGACTGACACCATTTATGATCGATCTCTTATGTGACCGATATAATTCTATTTTTAGGAGCTATGGGCTTTATTTCTTAAAATTATTTATGTTTTATTTCCTAGTATCGGACATGATCATCTCTGACTAGGTTGCAAGCTACTACTTAAAATTGGATATTCAAGTACAAAATAAATCACTTTAAAATTGTGTCCTTGAAAGTATGCAGGGTGTAGTGGATAGAGTGCTGGTATTTTACTGCAAAGGTCACAAATTCAATTCCTTCTGCAGACAATTTAAACACATTTGTCAAGTTAACATCTATACAAAACTTGTGTTAAAAATTATTTGAGTGACAGCATTTACCATGAACTATAATAATCTCCTATGTAAAAACTCACATTCCCCATTAAAAAATGACTGTACTGATCCTTTATATAATTTTTTTTAGATATATCTACTACCATGATATAGATAAACTTGTATAGTTCCCATTTACAATGAACTGTATCAATCTTTTATGTAACTAATGATCGTTTCTTAATATAACAATATTTTCCAAGTCTTTATAATTTTTGCTTCATCAGATGCTGAATTCAGGCATAATCAATTATTAATTTGCAAGATTCGGCTCTTTCCCATTATGTGGTACTGAATACATTATTGAGCACGTGATTACTGTTGGAAATTTTAATAAAATACAACTTCGATCCTTGTATATTTAAATTCTTCTAAGGATCATCTTTTAATATAATAACCCAGGCCTCACCGATAAGGCCTCCTGGAATAAGGTTATTAATAGTGAGAAATGCTCCCCATCTACCCTATCTTGTCTCCAGCTAGCTAATTTTGCTGATCATTATAAGCGTGTGTTCAGTGTATTGAATAGTTTTCTTCAGTCTTTTTATTATAAGTTGCTTAAACCGCTTTTACCATACCGTCTCCTGCAGGCTCATGTCCAGCCTGTAGCAATATTTGAAATTCGCCGGGCTTTAAGAAAAATTAAGCGTTCAAATAGCCTTGATGGTGACGGCCTTTCTTACCGATTTTTTGCTTATGATTGTCCTGCTCTACTTAACCATCTACAAATATTTTTCCAGTCTTGCTTAGCACAGTCGCTTGTTCCTGATAGTTTCATTTGTGGCGTGTAATGTCTATTCAAAAGCGAGGCAAGGACCCCACGTCATGTGTGAATTATCGTCTCATTACAGTATCGTGTATCTTAAGTAAGTTGCTTGAACATTTGTTACTACCAGAAATTGAGTCGAATTGTGATTTTACGCCTTTTCAATTTGGTTTTCGGAAAAGTTTCGGTTGCTCCCATGCACATCATGTTTTAAGCCGACTCATGAAAGATGCCGTAAAAACTAAAATGTCCTTATACTGTCTTACTGTTGATATTTCTGGAGCTTTCGACAATATTGTGCACTCTCAGGCTCTATTTTCCCTTGCGTCCTCAGGTGTTAATCCTTCCGTACTAAGTTTATTGTCTTCTTGGTAATCAAAGTCTAAAATTCAAGTTACCTAGAATGGTCAAATATCTGACCCGGTAAAAATTAATAAGGAAGTTCGGCAAGGTGCCGTATTGTCTCCTAGTATATTTAAATGCGTGCTTGCATCGTGCCTGCGTCCCCTTAGAAGTTGTGTTTTTTACGGTAATACTGGTTTGTCTTCTATTGCATATGCAGATGACGTTCTTCTTGTTGCCTGGACTCGCCGTGGATTGCTTTCTAATTTTACTATATTAACCAATGAACTATTTAAGATTGTACTGTCAGTTAATGCGTCTAAATGCGAGTTTACTTGTTTTAATAGCCCTTATGCGGTCGCTCCATTCGTTACTGGGACTGCAGTTCTACCATGTTTTTCTTTAGTTAGTTGGCTTGGTCTGTGTTTCGGCCAAACATTTTCCACTACCTGTTCATCCGTAGTGAATCAAGCCGTGAAAAACCTACGCGTCGCTTACGGAAAAATATTCCCAAACAAAAGCCGTTACAACCGCAACGGTTTGTGCATGATTTATAACGCTTATTGCGCCCCTGTGCTTTTGTTTTCATCAGGCATGGCTCATCTGTTTCGTAAGAAAGATCAACATACTCTACGTACGGCTTATTTCAGATATTGCAAATTCCTCCTCCGGCTTCCTAGATGGCACCGAAACAAAAAATAATTGCTCGATTTGGTTTAATTGATGTGCCTTCTCGGATTCGGTCTTCCAGTGATGATTTATGTAAAAAGACTATCAACTTCATTCACGTTTATGACCCTCTGTAGCCTTTTTTCCATATTGATACTGGTTAATTAGTCGATGTTGTCTTTTGTTAGTTTGAATTTTTTTTTTCTTCGCTGATTATCTTTTTGTTTTTGTTTATTTATAATATTCCGTACTTTGTGTTTTTTATACTTTTACGGGTAATAAAGTTTATTCATTCATTCATTCAATATGAAAATCACAAAGAGGAAAAAGTCTATGGCTTCTTCTGATTTGGAATAGTAAGAGACGAAATTAAGAGAATTAGGCAGCTAGCTAGGTCCAATTTGTGCCATGGTTTGCTCTTTACTAGGTTTAAGCTATCTCTAGAGCCATGAAACCAATGAAACTTACATAATCCCTATTTATGATTAACTAGACTGGTCTAGTTAATTAACGAATTATTATCATGTCTTATACGAAACGTATATATCATAGGTCGTTTTAGTTACCTCCAAGATAAAATAATGAAGATTAAATAATTAAACCAGAGGGCTCAGTTCATTTGGGCTTGAGTTCCTTCTCTACTTTAATTGTGAATTAATTTATTCTGATATTTGTTTTTTAAAGTCTTATATAATTTTAATGTATTAAAGTTAAAATACTGGAAACACTTAAATTTGTTTCCTTAAACTGCTGATTATGCTCCAGTCTTGACAGTGGCGGTTTTAGAGGAGGGTCAGAGTTACTTGTCCCAGGCGCAGAAATTTTGGGGATGCAAAATTTGAAATAAATAATCAGAAAGTTTTAACTATTAAAATAAAGTTGAAGGCATAAGTAATAAATCATTAATTCAGTAAATTCAATTATAATTTGAATAGATAATTTAATACAATACTGTGAATCCTTGATATTGAAAAAAAGTGCTTGACATGGAGAACAGATCTTTCCTAAATTTTTAGCTTATTAATCTTGTATTAATTTAGATAATATTTACATTAAAGAACCAACTGTAGTCCATATCAACTAAAGTATTATATCAATCGAATCGATCAATCGAAATTAATCTCAAAATAAATAATAATATTTCTTTGAACAGGGACTTAGGGGAATACTCACTAAATTCTTTATACTCAAATTTAATTAAAAACGATCTAACAATATATTTTACTAAACCGATTTATAATAGTACTGAACCAACTACGAAAAGGCCTTTGAGACAGGCTGCTAAACAAGCAAGATTAGCTTTAAGAAATTGCATCTAATAATTTTTTTCTCTTTAGTTTGAATGAGCTTATATTCTCATTTCATTCTTTTCGCCAGTCCTGGTTGAACTTCGTTGAAGTAAGGATGCTAGGGCTATTTTTAAAAAAAGTTTTAAAAGTGTTTTTAATTATTTAGTTTTAATTCTCAAAATTTGATGTAAGTTCATTTATATATATATATATAGTTTTTCTCTTATTCTTGTATTGTGCTGAAGACGGCCCTTGGACATAGGGCCGAAATATTCACAGAACTAATTTCCACTGTCTTGAAAAGATTTTCCCTATTGTCTCTACTTTGTATTTGTTAATCATTCTATAGATGATGAAATTTCCTCAAGATATCAGCATAGGTTAAAATTTCCCATACCGGGAATTCAACTAGGGCCAACTAGGTGAGAGCCGGCTATTCTAACTACTAGACTATGTAGAATATATTGATATATCTGATTAATAAAGTTTATGTTAAAGAACAAACTATAGCCAATAGTATCCGGGATGCAGCGGTAGCAAGCAATCCAGGCTACGGTGGTAGCTACCAACCTTGTATGATGCAATCACGCCCCATAGTAAAAACCAATTAGGTTGTACTATTTCGTTTTACTTCGTTAAAAACGAAGCACACTATTAGAACCGCCTTGTCTAAAAGCCCTATTTAGAAAACTCACAGTCCTTTGACTCTAGTTATAGTAAAGAACGACCTCTAGCTCATGTTAACTGAAATAATGTTCAGACAAGATAATTTGAAACAAACATATTTTCAAAGTTATTTCTTTTTTAAGTAAAGGGTAAATCGTGTTTTAGTCCTTAGAAGGCACGGGAGCTGTCAGCCCTACTAATGTTAATTTTTGCTTGGTTTAAGTTTCATTCGGTTATTTATTGTATTTTCTGTTTGTTTCGAGTTTTACATATGGTGATTTATGGTAGTTCTACGCTAGGAAGGTTTTTCAATTTTTTTCACATTTTTAGCTTAGTGGAGCTCTACTTTTTTCAAAAACTTTTTCTGTGGAGAACATTTAAAAATTAATCGCTATCAAAGCTAACGTTACTTTGAATAGCAGATTTGGCAAATATAGAATATGCATTACAGTTGAGAATAAGCCTAAGAACAATAAGAATTCTTGGGGAAAAAATTCCAGTTTTAATCCATTTTCAAAACGAATTTTATAACTAGTTTGAGGCCTTAGTCTTCTCTTGGACAAATAAGTGTTTTATCTAAGGTCCAAATCTAGGTTACCATTGCCAAAACCTGTGTTATAACATGAAGTTCATTAACATAGTTTCTTTAATAAAATTGTAAAGAATTTTTACGGTTATGTCTAGGTGGTGTTACCCCTCAGTGACAAAATAAAGTTTCCACTTGTTTATATGAAAATTATTATTAATTAATTGTCAACGTTATTAATTATTTTTACATTAAGTTATTAATTACATCATTAATTATTAAGAGAGCTAAGAACGAACTGAATACAATCGTGCATGCTAAAACTTTAAAACTTTCTATATTTAAAAAACTAAAGGGATTTGAAGATTCACCTGAGTTTTCTTTGGCTGCATTTTCGGCTTCCAATTTTCTCCTTTGAACTTCAGCTGACATTTTATCAAAAATTTCTGGGAATAGTTCTTTGACTATATTGTTCTTCAGATTAAAATCTAAACTGACAACAGCTAACTTTTGTTTCTCATAAGCTGATGTTCTTTGACTACCCATTGAAGGTGAAGAGTTTTCCTCTAGGATGAAACTAAGAAACCCCTCAAGGAGTGTAGAAACAGTCCAACTCGGGTCCCATTCCTCAGGATGGTGGGCACTCATGGTCAGACAAAGACTTACATTTATTGCTAACCTTCCACTTGGCGTAACCATATAAAATTTTGGGGGGATGAAGGGATACTTTTCAGGAAAGATCAGTTTTCCATGATAATAACCCCCTTCAAACGGACTATTTTCTGGCCCTTGCATTATAAAATGCCATTCAAGAATATTTGATGGTAGTGGTTCAGCAGTTATATATGGCACTGGATCTTTTTTTAGATGTATATATTCTCGCTTAAGCCGACGAATCGCTGTTTCCATAATTTGAATATTTTGATCTGCATGTGCTGAGGTAATTTTATAATAGAATGGAGATTTTGCTGTTGAGATAATCCTTTATTTTTTTAACCAGGATGTACAAAAGTTGTAGAGATTTTATACAAGTTGTTACAGCAATTCCAATATTTTTTGTGTTTATGTATTTTGTCCAGCATATTAAAAAATGTAGAATGGCATCCAAAAATAATGCCATACCTTTTTTCATTAATTGCATCATAAGTGTTTAAACATGACGCAAGTCAAAGAAACAGCTAAGTCACACTCAATAGTTCAGTTTATTGTAAACTATATATTCTATATCTATATTTATAAGATCTATAAGAACCGCTTTGTAAAATATCCCTATATAGGATACTAATTGCCCCTTGGCTTGAATGATGAGAAAAATTACTTGGCTTGATCAGGGTTGCAGCGGTAGCTACTAATCTAGTAAGAGACGGTCACTTGTAATATTAAAGAATATAATAGCCCATAACCCCCTAACAATAATTAGATCAAAACAAGAAGTACACTATTAGAGCCAACTTGGCTTGAACAAGATGGAAAATCTATTGGGTTTAAAATCAAGAAAAGTGGCTGCAACCATGATATAATGTACCAGCGGAGTCTTTTTTTTCGTTTTTTTTTTCTCCTCAGCTAGCTTAGCACTGGAGAGTCATAGAGAGCTGTGGCTCATTTTCAAGGAAATTTCGAAATGTAGTACCTTTTGTAATTAAAATTAAAATATTTTTTAAATAGAATCATAGTTACAAACAAATTCAAGCATGACAAACTCCATTATAATCGCATAGGTTATAATTAAATTTAAGTGAATGCAATATTTATACACTCTGGCAGAAGTAGCTAGCAACCTAGTAAGAGACAATCACACCTTAGTAAAAAGTACAATAGCCCATAACTCCTAAAAATATTCAGATAAAAACAAGAAGCACATTGTTAGAACCACCTTGTCCGAAACCTAAACATAGGAAACTTACCGTCCCTTGGCTTGAACAACAAGAAAAATATATCGGCATGAAAATCAAGAAAAGTGGTTGCACCCACAATATTCTGCTTATATGATATCTTTTTTTCAGATAGCAAGGTGCTGGAATACCATAAAGAATTGTTTAACGGCTCATTTTGAAGGAAATTGCCACATCTAGTGCCTTTTGTAATAATAAAAATCATATAATCAATATTTTACGAAAAAGTACATTTTGTTGCAGCTTATGTTATTATCAAATGAAGAACTTGTCAAATATACGTGTTTTTGTAATTAAAAAAAAAACACTTAAAACAAAACAACATTTTATAGTCATACTAGCTGTAGGGGTGGCGCTTCACGCCACCCCCACACCTAGTTGGTGAGGGCGCTTCGCGCCTCCCCCAAAGCCCTCCCGCACGCGTAAGTTATTACGCGCCATATTAGTTACGCGCCATTGTAGTTGTGTCCCTGTGTCCCACCTGTGAATATAGAAAGATATATATATATATATATATATATATATATATATATATATATATATATATATATATATATATATATATATATATATATATATATATATATATATATATGTTTTTAACTACGTAAAACTTGCGAATATACAACATTCTTCGATGTTCCATTGTCTGTGCATATAGATAGATTGTCAGGTTTACCGACTCTTGAACATGCAACATAAAATTGTCCATGGGAAAAACAATCCATATTCAGATCTATACCTGATT
>NC_088880.1:30191592-30206905 GCF_032884065.1 Artemia franciscana | reverse complement strand
ATTTTAATGATTGCCCTTGAGCTTTTTTGATGGCGATTGCTAATCAAACATCCCCTGTGTCCCCGTCGTCATTTATAAATCCCCAGTTGCCCCCGGCATCCCCCTTATAGTTGTGTCCCTGTGTCCCGGTCGTCATTTATATTCCCAGTATCCCGGTCGTCATTTGTGTCCCAGTGTCCCAATCTGTAATTTCTCTTTGAGCGTCCCGGTCGTTATTTATATTCCCTGTGTCCCGGTCGTCATTTGTGTCCCGGTGTCCCGGTCTGAAATTTATTTTTGAGTGTCCCGGTCGTCATTTATATCTTCCGGTCGTTATTTGTGTCCCAGTGTCCCAGTCTGTAATTTCTCTTTGAGTGTCCCGGTCGTCATTTATATTCCGTGTGTCCCGGTTTTTAGTTTTCTTTTTCTCCTTTATTTTTCAATTTTTTTCCTTTTTTTAGTTTTGTTTCTTTTTCAGTTTTAATTTGTTTATAGTTTTTTTTTAGTCTTTTGTGCTTTTTTTCTTTTTAGTTTTTTGGTAGTTTTTACCCCTTTTTAGCTTTTTTTTAGTTTTTCTTTTTACTCTCGGACCTGGAACCTGGAACATAACGCTTTACCGACTCAGCTACTTCGGCTAGAATATATTCGTTTTTGAATTGGTATAAGATGAAATAATTCAGATGTCATATAATGACGTAACTCGACAGACAGACAGACAGACAGACAACTTATTTATATATATATATATATATATATATATATATATATATATATATATATATATATATATATAGACTAGCTGTTGGGGTGGCGCTTCGCGCAAACCCAACACCTAGTTGGTGGGGGTGCTTCGTACCCCCAACCCCAAGCCCCCCCGCTTGCGTAAGTCGTTACGCGCCATATTAGTTACGCGCCATTGTAGTTGTGTCCCAGTGTCCCACCTGTGAATATAGATAGATTTATATATGTGTTTCAAACTACGTAAAAATTGCGAATATACAACATTCTTGGCTTTCCCATTGTCTGTGCATATACAAAGCCGTATGTACTAATAATGACGTCATATGCAAACGCTCTTTTTACAAACAAACAAACATGCATACACACAACTCGTTTTTATATAGATAGATAGATAGATAGATACAATACAAATTAACTGCGTAAAACTTGAGAATATACAACATTCTTCGCTGTCCAATTGCCGCTGCATATAAATAGATTTTCAGGCTTACCGACCCTCGAACATGCAACGTACAATTGTCCATGGGAAAAACAATCAGTATTAAGATCTATACCACATTTTTCTAATGATTGACCTTGAGCTTTGTTAATGGTGATTGCAAATGCTAATCGAATTGGGAATTGCAATCTTTTAAATTGAAAAGGCAGATCCGTTGGAATCATGGGAATGCGAGGAATAAGAACAGCCTCACCCTCAAAAGGCCCTGTCAAGATTGTGGCCTCTATCAGGTTTTCCATTGTTTTATTTATGGCAAGTCGCGTGCCATTGCAAAGCTTTGGTGGGTTGATATTTCTTAAAAGTATTATTGGTACGCCTATTTTTAGTTGTAGCACGTGTGGTGGAAACCCTGAAAGATCTATGGAATTTAAAAATTCAGATGGATAATTAACCGCTTCATTTGGTTCCAAAACTGTGTCGACTGACTTGTAAAGGATTGCCTGGTCTCGAATCTTGGTCAAAACAATATTGTTGATTTCGTGGACGTCTATATTTTTGGGTGCGAGAATCGCTCTTTCACTTAGCCATTTATTATTTTTATAGTTTTTTAGAATATTCGGAAATACTTTTTCAATCAATTCATTTTTGGACGTCACTAAATTACAGAAATCAGCAGGTAGTTGTATACGTCCTGAAATTGAGTCTACTGGGAGCTTTCCGTTTCCAATTGCCAGCAATTGATCTGAAAATGTTTGACTAGAGTCATCGTTTTGCAATCGGACACGCATATTTGTAGTTAATTGTAATATTTTTACGTGTGCCCATAAATTAGAATTTTTCAGGCAAGCATTCATTTCGTCTGCAGGAGTTGATCTAGGTATTATAGGTAATGTTTGCCTGATCCCGCAAGCAATATTAATGTGCTGCCAAAGGGTTTCGACTTCCCTCTCAAATCTTTCAATCATTGATCCAGAGCCTCGAGCGATTTTTTGTGTGCCATTGTGCACTCATCCCAAATAATAAGTTTGCATTGCTGCAATACTTTACCCATCCCAGATGATTTGGAAATATAGCACGTGGGAGTTTCTGTAGAATGTAAATTCAGAGGCAATTTCAAAGCGGAATGAGCAGTTCTTCCACCAGGCAGCAATGTTGCGGCTATTCCGGACGACGCAATTGCCATCACTATATCATTTTTTGATCGAATTGATGCCAGAATCAGTTTTATCACAAACGTTTTACCAGTACCTCCTGGCGCATCCAAAAAGAAAATTTCTCCAACGTTGTTATCGACACAATGCATTATCGTATCATAAATGTCTTTTTGTTCCGACGTTAACTTGGAAATGTTATTTTGTACGTACGACAATAGATCACTCGTACTGTAACTTTGTTCACGATCCAATTCTACACATGTCAAAACAGCAGCGATACGGTTAGGTGAAGGCATTCCCAAATCCTGAAGAGGTTTGTTTGCCATACGTACGCACAAATCTTCTATAATAACTAAAGTGTAGTTATAAATTTCTGATGTAAAATCAAAAGTCATATCTGACGTCTCTAACTGTTTTCAATGGGGTATATCTTCGGACATTTTTGACTTATATTTTTCCCATAACTCTGTAGGAGCTGATGGAGAGCAAGTTGTTAAAATGATGCCAAACAATGCACGAATTTGACTTGGGGTTGACATTTCGCACGCGTCATTGATGCAGTTATCCCAGTGTTGGTCATTCTCCAATAAATTCAGAGCTTGGCATACACTACGGTAAGTGTCATGTATAGTACCGTTTACAGTTCTCAGATACTCAAAGGATGTCGAACCGGGTACATTCACCAAAAGCAGGCGTAGAAAGAAGCATTCATGTTGATTGGGGTGAACGGTGTAGAGTCTTCCTATCGTGGTATCTTTGAAGATGGTAGGTTGGCCGTCGACTGACTTCCCCTATTTTCGACGTTCAAATACTTTATTTTTAGTATTCCACGTGTAATACGAAGGCAATTCAGTATACAGCAGTTTTTTGCAAAAGAATCATTTTTGCAAAGCGAAAAAAAAGCTGTTAATGTTGTATCCGGTGGATTCAGGGCTCTTTGTTGCACGTTGGTTTCCGTAAAATAAACACGTTGATCATTCTGTAAATGTACCGCTAAGTGAACAACAGCTGGACTACGTTCATGTATCGGAAATGAAAGAATTCGCCAAACAGTTTCATTACTGCTTATGTACCTTCCAGCCTGATATTGTACGATTTCGTCGAAATCTTTGATTTCGGGCTGCAAGCCAAAAACTGCCATGTCACTGCCTTTGTTGACGTATTTACATATGTATTTGATTGCCTTTACGGAGTTACAGTATTCAACGTTTATGTGTGCATTAAATGTTTTTGATAATAATGGGGAATATGGAACAACCCACTGGTTATCTACTTCGATGGTGGTACCGTTACGCTTCTTTATTATTGCTGTTTTACCGCCATCTTCAGTAAATCTTCTTCTATATTGTGGGTAACCGTCATTGCCAGTAATTGTGTTTGATACTAAAAGTCGAGGATATTGCTTTGTGCACCTTCCTTTGGCCATGAATGGTGAATTTTCGTTCAGTGCACTGCAAGGTCCATGTATCATATTTTTTACAATAATATCATGTAACCCCTTATCGACATTTTTATCAGGTATTTCAGCGGAAATCACATCATCAATTTCGTTCGAAGTAATTTTTTTATGTAGCCAGATTAGTATATGTGCGTGTGGCAAACCTCGTTTTTCCCATTCCACTGAGTACATCCAGCATCGTACTGACCCAAACACTTCAAGTTTTACTATGTAGTTTATCAGTGATTTCAACTTTTGCCGGAAGACACGGGCCGTAATGTCATGCCTATGAACCGCCGATTGTCCTTGAAGTAAAAGCTGCAGTACCTCGTCCCAAGATTGATTACATGTAAATGTAATAAATAAATCTGGACGACCATAGAGACGAACATACGCAATAGCATCTTGAGCATATTCATGCATATGACGGGGACTGCCAGCATATGACGAAGGTAAAATTGTTAATCTTCCAACGTTTGTGGTATTACCGTCATTTATAACTGCATCTCGCAAATGAATGTATTGTTCAGAGCGGAGCTTGGTCTGATTCAGGCGGATATATAGCAAACGTTCTGATTCAATTTTAGCATACATATCAACGACAAATTGGTGAAACAATTCACGGCATTTTAAAATATAATTTTCTTCATCCTGCCGAATCATTAGTCTATAGAAATAATAATGCATTGCACTGCATTTCTTATTCATTTCTTTGTTAGTGACTGGATTCATCAATTTAATATTAAAGTGATAGCCGTTGGCTCCATCCCAAAAAATGATAGGATATTGTAGGGCATGGTAGCATCGATGAGTTTCAGCAATTCTTAACAACTGAGCGTTTCGCTTATGAAGAATAATATCTCGAGGTAAAAACTGATCACCGACGATTACGATTGCCACTTCGTCGATAGTTGGATCATTGTATCTACGCACATGTTGGCCAGGAGGCGTTTTGTCAGCGGAAATAACAATTTTATGCGTATCAGTAGGCATCAAATCGATGGCTGTTTTAAACAAACGCAGTAAAATATTATTTTCGTGGAAAAGATGTTGCAATTGGGAAACGATTGTCCTTTCAACGTTGGGAGAAATTTCACAACGTGCATTCAATTCAGAATTTCTATCACTCATGAAGTACAATTGTAAAAATTTATGATTCTCGCCTGAGAATGGTAGAAGGGACCCTGCTCTATGATAAATTTGCCCTTTTACTTTGAAAGTAGACATAAATTGATCTGGATTTTCGATTTGGGCTCCAAACGACGTCATTTGGAAACATGAGTTATATTTTCTGATTTGTGATAAAAAAAGCTTAAATTCTGACGTAGTTCCAGTAAGGAAAGTCTTCAATGGCTCTGGTGGTGCAGCCAATAGAGGAAGTTCAACTTTTCCTGAGGCGCAACACATTCCCATTGTTTCACCATTGGATTTCAAGGCCTTGCAATAGGGACAAATTTTAGACATAGTCCAGATTTGAACACATCTACTATAATCATCGACTGGGCTGTACCTGATTCCTTGGCTCGCCTTCTTTTTTTACTTTCTCTTTCAGAAGCAAGTCTGGTTTCGCGTTGCTCTGGTAGTTCCTCGACAAGCCTTTGTTGACGTAAATTGCACATTCTTAATCTGGCCCTTTCTCTTTGAACTTCAAGCCTGGTTTTGCTTTTTGGTAACATTCTATCTTTTTCAATGTTTTTCAATTTGTCAGTTTTCATTCTAACATTGACTGTTAGAACAAATTTTACGTGCCAAGCATGCTAACACTCAACAATTTATAATAAACCTTAAAATTATAAATATCTGTTATAAGGTTTTCGAATTACTTTAACTATTGTCAAAATATATAGAAATATTTATGCAATTCCCAGTTTCTACATTTTTAGTTTCAGTTTGCTTTTCAGTTTAGTTTCATTTTTATATATAGATAAGATATAATCCGGCGTAACGGACAGACAACTTATTTTTATATTTTTACTAGCTGTTGGGGTGGCGCTTCGCGCCACCCCAACACCTAGTTGGTGGGGGCGCTTCGCGCCCCCCCCCCAAGCCCCCCCGCGCGCGTAAGTCGTTACGCGCCATAATAGTTACGCGCCATTGTAGTTGTGTCCCTATGTCCCACCTGTGAATATAGATATATATATATATATCTATATATATAAAAATAAGTTGTCTGTGGATGGATGGATGGATGGATGTGTGGATGGATGTGTCAGGTGACGTCACCTGAAAAAACTGGATTAGGTGACGTCAAAACTGAAAAAACTAAAAAAAGGCAAAAACTACAAAAAAAACTAAAAACTAATAAAAAAAATAAAAAAGCTAAAAAACTAAAAAAACTATAAAGGTAAAAACCAATAAAAAACTAAAAAAAAAACTGAAAAAACTAAAAAAAGGCAAAAACTACAAAAAAAAACTAAAAACTAATAAAAAAAGTAAAAAAGCTAAAAAACTAAAAAAACTAAAAAAACTAAAAAAAGGTAAAAAACTAAAAAAAATAAAAAATAAAAAAAAACTAAAAAAAAGGAAAAAACTGAAAAATAAGCTAAAATAAAGGTAAAAACCAATAAAAAACTAAAAAAAAAAGGAAAAAACTAATAAATGACGACACTCAAAGAGAAAGCGACCAGGACAAAAGGAATGTTCGATTAGCAATCAACAAAGCACCGGGACACAGGGAGTATAAATGACGACCAGGACATAAGTAAAAAAAAAAAACTATCTATATATATAAAAATAAGTTGTCTGTGGATCTGTGGATCGTGGATCAGGTGACGTCACCTGAAAAAACTGGATCAGGTGATGTCAAAACTGAAAAAACTAAAAAAAGGCAAAAACTACAAAAAAAACTAAAAACTAATAAAAAAAATAAAAAAGCTAAAAAACTAAATAAACTAAAAAAAGGCAAAAACTACAAAAAAAACTAAAAACTAATAAAAAAGCTAAAAAACTAAAAAAACTAAAAAAAAGGCAAAAACTACAAAAAAACTAAAAACTAATAAAAAAAATAAAAAAGCTAAAAAACTAAAAAAACTAAAAAAACTAAAAAAAGGTAAAAAACTAAAAAAACTAAAAACTAAAAAAAAACTAAAAAAGGTAAAAACTAAAAGAACTAAAAAAGAAAAAAATAAATGACGACACTCAAAGAGAAAGCGACCAGGACAAAAGGAATGTTCGATTAGCAATCAACAAAGCACCGGGACACAGGGAGTATAAATGACGACCAGGACACAAGTAAAAAAAAAAATTAACAAAACTAAAAAGAAGGTAAAAACTACAAAAAAACTAAAAAGAAAAAAAAAACTAAAAACTAATAAAAAAACTAAAAAATCTAAAAATCTAAATAAACTAAAAAAGAAAAAAAAAAGGAAAAAAATAAAGGAGAAAAACAAAACTAAAAAACGAATGTATATACAGACCGGTACACCGGGATACAAATGACGACCGGGACACAGGGAATATAAATGACGACCGGGACACAGGGACACAACTACAACGGGGACACCGGGGGAAACAGGGGGATATAAATGACGACCGGGACAAAAAAACTAAAAAGAAAAAAAAACTAAAAAATCTAAATAAGCTAAAAAAGAAAAAAAAAGAAAAAAAATAAAGGAGAAAAACAAAACTAAAAAACGAATGTATATACAGACCGGGACACCGGGATACAAATGACGACCGGGACCCGGGACACAGGGAATATAAATGACGACCGGGACACAGGGACACAACTACAACGGGGACACCGGGGGAAACAGGGGGATGTAAATGACGACCGGGACACCGGGACAGGGAATGGTCGATTAGCAATCACCATCAACAAAGCTCAAGGGCAATCATTAGAATCATGAGGTATAGATCTGAATACAGATTGTTTTCCCATGGACCATTATATGTTGCATGTTCAAGAGTCGGTAAACCTGACAATCTATATATATATATACTAGCTGTTGGGGTGGCGCTTCGCGCCACCCCAACACCTAGTTGGTGGGGGCGCTTCGCGCCCCCCCCAAGCCCCCCCGCGCGCGTAAGTCGTTACGCGCCATAATAGTTACGCGCCATTGTAGTTGTGTCCCTATGTCCCACCTGTGAATATAGATATATATATATATATATGGTTTTAACTACGTAAAACTTGCGAATATACAACATTCTTTGCTGTCCCATTGTCTTTGCATATAAATAGATTGTCAGGTTATCCCCCTGTTTCCCCCGGTGTCCCCGTTGTAGTTGTGTCCCTGTGTCCCGGTCGTCATTTATATTCCCTGTGTCCCGGGTCCCGGTCATCATTTGTATCCCGGTGTCCCGGTCTGTATATACATTCGTTTTTTAGTTTTGTTTTTCTCCTTTATTTTTTTCCTTTTTTTTTCTTTTTTAGCTTATTTAGATTTTTAGATTTTTTAGTTTTTTTTATTAGTTTTTAGTTTTTATTTCTTTTTAGTTTTTTTGTCCCGGTCGTCATTTATATCCCCCTGTTTCCCCCGGTGTCCCCGTTGTAGTTGTGTCCCTGTGTCCCGGTCGTTATTTATATTCCCTGTGTCCCGGTCGTCATTTGTATCCCGGTGTACCGGTCTGTATATACATTCGTTTTTTAGTTTTGTTTTTCTCCTTTATTTTTTTCCTTTTTTTTTCTTTTTTAGTTTATTTAGATTTTTAGATTTTTTAGTTTTTTTATTAGTTTTTAGTTTTTTTTTCTTTTTAGTTTTTTTGTAGTTTTTACCTTCTTTTTAGTTTTGTTAATTTTTTTTTTTACTTGTGTCCTGGTCGTCATTTATACTCCCTGTGTCCCGGTGCTTTGTTGATTGCTAATCGAACATTCCTTTTGTCCTGGTCGCTTTCTCTTTGAGTGTCGTCATTTATTTTTTTCTTTTTTAGTTCTTTTAGTTTTTACCTTTTTTAGTTTTTTTTTAGTTTTTAGTTTTTTTAGTTTTTTACCTTTTTTTAGTTTTTTTAGTTTTTTAGCTTTTTTATTTTTTTTATTAGTTTTTAGTTTTTTTGTAGTTTTTGCCTTTTTTTTTAGTTTTTTGTCCTGGTCGCTTTCTCTTTGAGTGTCGTCATTTATTAGTTTTTTCCTTTTTTTTTTTAGTTTTTTATTGGTTTTTACCTTTATTTTAGCTTATTTTTCAGTTTTTTCCTTTTTTTTAGTTTTTTTTTATTTTTTATTTTTTTTAGTTTTTTACCTTTTTTTAGTTTTTTTAGTTTTTTTAGTTTTTTAGCTTTTTTACTTTTTTTATTAGTTTTTAGTTTTTTTTTGTAGTTTTTGCCTTTTTTTAGTTTTTTCAGTTTTTTTTTTAGTTTTTTATTGGTTTTTACCTTTATAGTTTTTTTAGTTTTTTAGCTTTTTTATTTTTTTTATTAGTTTTTAGTTTTTTTTGTAGTTTTTGCCTTTTTTTAGTTTTTTCAGTTTTGACGTCACCTAATCCAGTTTTTTCAGGTGACGTCACCTGACACATCCATCCACACATCCATCCACACATCCATCCACAGACAACTTATTTTTATATATATAGATATATATATATATATATATATATATATATATATATATATATATATATATGGTTTTAACTACGTAAAACTTGCGAATATACAACATTCTTTGCTGTCCCATTGTCTTTGCATATAAATAGATTGTCAGGTTTACCGACTCTTTGAACATGCAACATATAATGGTCCATGGGAAAACAATCTGTATTCAGATCTATACCTCATGATTCTAATGATTGCCCTTGAGCTTTGTTGATGGTGATTGCTAATCGACCATTCCCTGTCCCGGTGTCCCGGTCGTCATTTATATCCCCCTGTTTCCCCCGGTGTCCCCGTTGTAGTTATGTCCCTGTGTCCCGGTCGTCATTTATATTCCCTGTGTCCCGGTCGTCATTTGTATCCCGGTGTCCCGGTCTGTATATACATTCGTTTTTTAGTTTTGTTTTTCTCCTTTATTTTTTTCCTTTTTTTTTCTTTTTCAGTTTATTTAGATTTTTAGATTTTTTAGTTTTTTTATTAGTTTTTAGTTTTTTTGTAGTTTTTACCTTCTTTTTAGTTTTGTTAGTTTTTTTTTTACTTATGTCCTGGTCGTCACTTATACTCCCTGTGTCCCGGTGCTTTGTTGATTGCTAATCGGACATTCCTTTTGTCCTGGTCGCTTTCTCTTTGAGTGTCGTCATTTATTTTTTTCTTTTTTAGTTCTTTTAGTTTTTACCTTTTTTAGTTTTTTTTAGTTTTTTAGATGAAAATTTTTTTTAGTTTTTTCCTTTTTTTCTTTTTAGTTTTTTATTGGTTTTTACCTTTATTTTAGCTTATTTTTCAGTTTTTTCCTTTTTTTAGTTTTTTTTTATTTTTTATTTTTTTAGTTTTTTTTGTAGTTTTTGCCTTTTTTAGTTTTTTCAGTTTTTTTTTTAGTTTTTTATTGGTTTTTACCTTTATTTTAGCTTATTTTTCAGTTTTTTCCTTTTTTTTAGTTTTTTTTAGTTTTTAGTTTTTTTATTAGTTTTTAGTTTTTTTTGTAGTTTTTGCCTTTTTTTAGTTTTTTTAGTTTTTTAGCTTTTTTATTAGTTTTTAGTTTTTTTTGTAGTTTTTGCCTTTTTTTTAGTTTTTTTCTTTTTAGTTTTTTTGTCGTTTTTACCTTCTTTTTAGTTTTGTTAGTTTTTTTTTTTACTTATGTCCTGGTCGTCATTTATACTCCCTGTGTCCCGGTGCTTTGTTGATTGCTAATCAAACATTCCTTTTGTCCTGGTCGCTTTCTCTTTGAGTGTCGTCATTTATTTTTTTCTTTTTTAGTTCTTTTAGTTTTTACCTTTTTTAGTTTTTTTTAGTTTTTTAGATGAAAATTTTTTTTAGTTTTTTCCTTTTTTTCTTTTTAGTTTTTTATTGGTTTTTACCTTTATTTTAGCTTATTTTTCAGTTTTTTCCTTTTTTTTAGTTTTTTTTTATTTTTTATTTTTTTTAGTTTTTTACCTTTTTTTAGTTTTTTTAGTTTTTTTAGTTTTTTAGCTTTTTTACTTTTTTTATTAGTTTTTAGTTTTTTTGTAGTTTTTGCCTTTTTTTAGTTTTTTCAGTTTTTTTTTAGTTTTTTATTGGTTTTTACCTTTATTTTAGCTTATTTTTCAGTTTTTTCCTTTTTTTTAGTTTTTTTTAGTTTTTAGTTTTTTTAGTTTTTTACCTTTTTTTAGTTTTTTTAGTTTTTTAGCTTTTTTATTTTTTTTATTAGTTTTTAGTTTTTTTTGTAGTTTTTGCCTTTTTTTAGTTTTTTTAGTTTTTTAGCTTTTTTATTAGTTTTTAGTTTTTTTTGTAGTTTTTGCCTTTTTTTAGTTTTTTTAGTTTTTTAGCTTTTTTATTTTTTTTATTAGTTTTTAGTTTTTTTTGTAGTTTTTGCCTTTTTTTAGTTTTTTCAGTTTTGACGTCACCTGATCCAGTTTTTTCAGGTGACGTCACCTGATCCACAGATCCACAGATCCACACACAGACAACTTATTTTTATATATATAGATATATATAGATTATAAAAGAAGTAAACTATTGGAACCGCTATTTCAAATACCACTATATAGGATATTAGTTGTCCTTTGGCCTGAATAAGGAGGAAAATTCATTGGCTTGATTCGGGCTGAAGCGGTAGCTAGCAATATAGTAAGAGACGATCACGTATAATACTAAGAAATATAGCAACCCATAATTCCTAGCAATATAGTCAGATCAAAACGAGAAGTACACTATCAAGGGAAATATATTGGCTTGAAAAAGAAGAGAAGTAGTTGTAACCACGATATTTTTAATCGACGGCATCTTTTTTTATTTTTTCAACTCAGCTAGCTGCGCACTGGAAAATCATAGAGAGCTATTTAATGGATCAATTTAAGGGAAATTGCTACGTCTAGTATCTTGTGTAATCAAAAAAAAAAACGCTTTAAAATGGAATCAATTTTTCAAAAAAACTTCATTTTCGTGTACAAGCTTGATGAATGATGTTATAATCATGGAGGTTATAACCATTTATGTGTTATAACTATTTATGACGTAATAAGTGAATGCAGTATTTATACACGCTTGTCTTTCGACAAGATAATATAGGAAATACATACAAGAATCAGTTTTCTTACGAAAAACTGCCTATTTCTATACCTTTGTGGTAGTAAGTGCTATGTTTAACATTAAAAAAAGCATGTAGATATAGCTATGTAAAATGCAGTAATTCTTTTTGGGGCTTTCATACTAGGGACCGAAGTCTAGTTCATAGTAAGTGAAATAGATCACCATATACATAGGATATAAGAAGGATCGGTATAATTCACTATAAACTTGTTGGTCGGTTTGATGGTTGTAGAATGTCAGAAACTCAGTAAAAATAAACGTTCACTTTTAGAATTTTACTTTTATAATAAAGAGCAAACCCTTGCCTATACTAACTTGTATATGTAACTTAACTATATTATATGTTTGTAGAGTTTTATCTAAAGTCTACAAATTAAAAATTCCCTCCGACGGAGAATCAAACCTAGTTATTAAAGCCAAGATTAGGTAAGTTTCATATATAGGGGTTTCGGACAAGGTGGTTCTAATAGTGTTATTTTTGTTTGTTAAAGTCACACGTCGAGCAGCAAGAATAAAAAAAAAACTAGTTCAATTCTACAGAAAGAAATTGGTAGTTAGAATTTTACTTTTATAATAAAGAGCAAACCCTTGCCTATACTAACTTGTATATGGAACTTTATTATAGTATATGCTTGTACAGTTTAATCTAAAGTCGACAAATTAAAAATTCCCTCCAACGGAGAATCGAACCTAGTTTTTAAGGCCAAGGTTAGGTAAGTTTCATATATAAAAACGCGGTTCTAATAGTGTTATTTTTGTTTGTTAAAGTCACACGTTGAGCTGCAAGAGTAAAAAAATAAACTAATTCAATTCTACAAAAAAGAAATCGGTGCAGAAGGAACGGTATAATTCACTATAAACTTGTTTGTCGGTTTGATGGTTGTAGAATGTCTGAAACTCAGTAAAAAAAAAAGGTTCACTTTTAGAATTTTACTTTTATAATAAAGAGCAAACCCTTGCCTATACTAACTTGTATATGGAACTTAATTATAGTATATGCTTGTACAGTTTAATCTAAAGTCGACAAATTAAAAATTCCCTCCAACGGAGAATCGAACCTAGTTTTTAAATCCAAGGTTAGGTAAGTTTCATATATAGGGGTTTCAGACAAGGCGGTTCTAATAGTGTTATTTTTGTTTGTTAAAGTCACACGTCGAGCAGCAAGAATATAAAAAAAACTAATTCAATTCTACAGAAGGAAATCGGTACAGAAGGATCGGTATAGTTCACTATAAACTTGTTTGTCGGTTTGATGGTTGTAGAATGTTTGAAACTCAGAAAAAAAAGGTTCACTTTTAGAATTTACTTTTATAATAAAGAGCAAACCCTTGCCTATACTAACTTGTATATGAAACTTAACTATAGTATATGCTTGTACAGTTTTATCTAAAGTCTAGAAATTAAAAATTCCCTCCAACCGAGAATCGAACCTAGTTATTAAAGCTAAGGTTAGGTAAGTTTCATATATAGGGGTTTCGGACAAGGCGGTTCGTTTGTTTAAGTCACACGTCGAGCAGCAAGAATCAAACAAAAAACAAAACTAATTCAATTCTACAGAAACAAATTTTACGAATTTCTTTTCTACAGAAATATAGCACAAAAAATACACACTTTATAAGTTGAGCCAAAGAAAGTTTGGTTTCAGGAGACAATTATAACTTTGAAGTGAAAGATGAAATAAAACTTTGATTAAATCGAATAAAAAAAAGCTAATTTTAAAATTTCCATTTATTTTTCTAGTTTGAATTAAAAAACTAATATTATTGCTCTGACACCATATATATTTTAAACAAAACTAATTTTAAAAATTTCAGTTATTTTCTAGTTTTAATTAAAAAATTAATATTATTGCCCAGACACCATAAATGTTTCTACAGTTTACATCATAGCCTTAGTGATTCTGATAAATAAATGAAGCTAACTAGCTAAACTATAGAAATATGAGCTGAACTATAGCTGGAATAATATTATTTATAATATTAAATTAATATTATAATATTAACTACAGCTGAAATAATATTATTAGAAACAATAGCTGAACTATAGAAATATCTCATAAAGAAGAAAGCTGTCAAAATATCAACTATTTTCAGCATGGCTCCATAAGGCTCCACAAACAATATAGTCCTGAAAAGACTCCACAAACAATATAGCTCAATGTCATCTTTATCTGAAATCCATCATTGCAAGTGCTAAGCAAGCAAGTATCAGGTCAAAGTGATTTTTTATTTATCTTGGCTTGATGTCAGCACCTGTGATTGTAATCCCTCTCTTTCAATGGAAATCACATTCATGCCTGACTGGCAAGTTGCCATTTAGTTCTTAGATCTCTCAAAGGGGGATTTGAAATCCTATTTTGCTGAAGGGGTCAAACAATTTACAATTGTTTTAGTAGTGGAGGGGATTTCTTATTAGACTCAATATTTGATTTGAATTTGAAGCAGATTACTTGGACAAGAAGTTTGTAATAACCCTCTGTAAATTATTACCGAGGTAACTTTTCCTTCAAGCACAAAAATGACATCTTTTTCATAATTGACGTCATCATGGTAGTCATTACAATGGTAAGTATGCTTATTTCTTTCCCTGAATACTTAAGCGTCCTCTGAAAAAGCCGTTTAGCTCTAAACTATCTCAAAGAAGGAACTTAAAATACAATTCATGATAATTTAACTACTTGTCAAGACTTTTTTATTGCATGAGGAAATATGTAGAGCATGAATAGCTTATGATATTGTTAACTTGGACAACTGGCTCGAATATTGTCATGTTTGTAGATTATAATGTTAACAAGGAATGGTTTGAATAAGTTGCCCGAAATCCTAAATTTTACCAATTTTTTTGACATTTCTTATTCAAATTATTACACAAAGCTTGTTTTTCCAATAGTCTCGCCCCCTCCTGCCTAAAAAGAAAAGAAATCCTGCAAATATCCCAAAATACAGTGATATGATTTATTAAAACGAATTTTTAATAAAAGAGTTTTCTTTGTATTTGTGTAAGAATTTTTAAAGTTTTTAAAAATTTTTAAAAATAAATCGGCCTTTTAGACTTAAAGAAATAAAACTTAACTGTTCAAGCGGTGTTCCTAATGTAATTTAGAATACTAACTTCAAAACCGTAACCAGATTTTGTTCTTGTGTCCCAAATCTCCCCCTGAGCGATTTTTTGGACTTTTTGCGTTTATAATGTCTCTTTCTTTATCATTAATGTGTCTTTCATTTAAATCTTAGACGTTTCAAGCAGTTTATAGTAAGGAACTGAGAGTAAGGAGCGTTTCGGATCAATAGTAAGTGAAACTCTAAGAAATGAATTTTAACAGCAATTACTACATCAGGAGAACTGACTTTTCAGGCTGAAACAAAAAAACAAGGTTTTTCAACTGAAAGTAAGGAGCAGCATCAAAGCTTTAAACAAAAAGACATTATTCTGTGTTTGAGGGGGTTGCTCCCTCTTCAATACCTCACTATTCAA